>NW_024104853.1:0-142500 GCF_003945595.2 Pipra filicauda
TATCACAGTTGTATCCCTAAAGTGGGCATACGCCTAAGAAATTAAATGAAACTTCTTGACTATTGAGTTACTAGGTATGGGCAGACTGGGAATTTAGGAAATGGGAAATTCTAAAATATTTATTTTAATGTAAGATGAGTTTAAATGTATGTCAATCTATCTCTCATTTTTCCTTCACCTGTAACATTTGACTTCCAGTTCCATCTCTTAATCTGTAAGGTCTAATAACTCCATCTTCACCAAAGAAGCGAGGTGGGCGCAGGCTTATCACATCATCTGATGAATCTGCAACTCTGACAATAAAACAGATTACTTCAGATATGTATCAATATCTCTACTCAGCTATAATATTTAGCTAAGGCTCTAAATTATTTCATATACAAATTAAACTCAAGTCCTAGTACAGCAACTGTTATTGTCTATATATGTACTTCTGCAAAGAAGTAGACATCCTGTGAAAGAGTAACAGACTCAGAAATCTGTTTCAGAGAATCATTATTAGCAAACTAGATGGCACAGGACAGCACATGCCTGTAATACGTAATTAGTGTCTAAGCATTGTACTTCAAATCTTCAAAATTAAAGACAACTGTAAAATACAGAACTTCCACTCTGATATGTTTCTTGCATTTCTCTGCTAAAGAGTTTAAAGTGGAAAACAAAAGAGACTGGCACTCTTATGGTAGCAAAAGTGACCTAACTCACTAAGAACAGAGCCATTGAACTGCCGTATTCAGACAAAGTTACTAAATGCCTCCTCAAAACTGTTTCCTACTTCTTTATACATTACAGTGTGAGATAATCTTCAGCAATGAATTCATTAAAGTGAGAATACCAAGTATTCAAATGCAGTCTTAACACAGTTCTCAGTCTGAACGACCATGACAGATCCTAGCATAATCTGGTGGTCTTGGAACTCATCTCATACAATAGTAATAATATATAAAGTAACTTTAGATTCATCTGAGAAGTCTTTTTTATCTCCTTATTTTGGGTAGAAGTTAAAAATCAGCAATTGAAGGAAATCCAATCATGAAGGCTTTTAAAACTAGTTTTTCAGTAATGCGAGAAATACCTGAGATTTGTGGCTATTTTTTAAATGCTGTCAACTGTGTATTTTGTTAAAGAGCCACCTATTTATTATGTAAATAACACAGAAGTGATAGGAAGACACAATGTACTACTGGTACTACTGTCTGTTTCATGCCATATGTTATCCTGTAGACTTATTTTACTTACTTTTTAATACCCTGAAATGTGCTGCTTGCCATGTCTATGATTCCACCAGTAGGCCTAGCTACTGCTCCCACTAAGCCTTTTCCGACACCTTTGAAAAAACCAGCTGCTCCTTCTTCCTGAGCTCCTAAAAGCATTAAGAGCAATAAATCATTGTAAGACACTGAGTTTTTCTTACAATCGTAGCAAACTTTATTACTATTTAAATACAACTCTTATTTGATACACAACTACACAGTCTCCATCCGGAGTTCATATAAACAACAGGAATATAAAATCAGCAGGAATATAAAATCTGAGTTTTATATCTCAGACTTATAATATCTCATCAAATATGAAGAATTTACCATGATGTGAACAGTTAATGAAACAAGACCCAAACTTACCTCTTATTGGTTTTGTAACTATTCCTGTTATGCCACTGACAAAACCCTACCAAGATAAACAAAAGAGACATTACCAAAAGGCTTCCAGGTAATATTTTTCATTTTTAGCATTTTTCTTTCTATTTCATTGATGAATAGGCTCAAAGTACATGAGTTGGGAGTATTCTAAAATTCACTCCGAGCTAATAGAATTAGAGGCACATGCTTCACAATTTCTACCTTCTCTCCTACCCTCTTACATTTTTCTTTAAAACTATGACTCAATTGAGGCTATGTATTTGCAAAACCACAATTAAAACTTAACAAAAACCTAACTAACTAAAAAAAATTCAAAACTAACCACTCTGGTGACTACAACAAGCCCCTTGTTACTTTTGCCCACATAAAATTAATTGTATTTTTTTTCCTCCTTACAGAAACTAATCCTTTTCCACCACGAGTGATACCCTCTCTCAGACCAGTGGGCTGTTTATTCATAGCTTCTCTCCTTTTTTGCTGGTAATCCTCATCCATGGTTATTGCAGCTACTCCTTTTGCCATAGCACCTGTGATTCTTGAGGCAGCACCTGCTAATCCACCTATTGGAATACAAATCAAATTAAAATTCCAATGCAATTTACAAATACTCAACTCTATTGCTGACTATTAAGCAAACTACCATCACAATGCTGAAACTTACCAACAGCTCCCCCTACTAGTGCTTTAAGTCCTAGTGCCATTCCTTCTATAAATTCCTCAGGACCCTGGATGGCTCCCTATGAGAAAAAAAGTGACATATTTATGATAAGCTTCAAATAGTATGCATTATATATTTTTAAATCTTGCTTTTTTATTGGGATTTATATGCAACAAAGAGAACAAGAAGATAAGACTGAGCAAAAAGTGTGAAAGTGCCCACAAAAGCCCCTGTGAGAGAATGACAGACTATTTTAGAATACTAATTAATTTCCTGAATTCTGCTTATTTTAAGGTGAAGTAAAGTAAGAACCGTAAGGAACGGTCATTTGTGAGTTAAGTTAGATGGACTTCCCTCTCTTGATCTCACTTGAGTTTTCCAGGCACTTTCACTTGAAATGTTGAATTCTAAATCTAAATTTAAAACCTGAACAGGTATTAATATAGATTTTCAATACAATTCCTATCTATTTACTTCTACACTACATTTCATAAAAAGGCAGCAGAGATTTTTACCTGGTATGGTTCATAGAAGAATGCTTCTACTCCTTCAGACAAGCCTCTTATGAATCCGAAGGGATTACCCAAGACATCAAGGCCAAGAATAAGAACATACATCTGTTTAATAGCCTAAAATAAAGAGTTTTTAGTTAAATATTTCCTAAATTACACTGAAACAAAGGCAAACAGTGTAGTTTAGAAAACTACAGATTAGAAACAGTGAAAGAAACATTTGTTTAATATAAAAACCACAAAATTACTTGGAAAAGTAGTAGTTGTACTAAAATCAGTCAGTAAACCACACTAAGTCAGTCAAAGAAACAATAATACTTAAAAGCATTTCAGCAGTAACTGTTGTTAAAGTTACTGAGATTTTACAAAGCCAACATGTTACATAGATTTCTCTCATACAACAGGACAAACTATGGTCTCTTTGTATATGCTAAGAAAATTTTGTTGATAGTCGCTGCAAAATGTTGTAACTGCATCTATATGAAGTGTAATTTGTTCTAAAAAAAAAGGTTGCACGTCTCCTAAACGCCAAATTTTCCCCCTGTGAAAAGTAAGGGAAAGAGAACAAGAGATAACTCATTTCCCCAGTCAAAATACTGTATTGATTTTTTCTCCTTTAAAGATGGACAGAGCACTAAACTAAAATGTCCCAAGAATCCCTTATTATCAATGGTCGATGGATACAAGATGATGACTTCTTTCATGCACAAGTGTGTGTGTTGGATTCTCTCCACTGGATGACAGGACTTCAACAGTATACAAAAGCCAAGAAGGAAGCAAAATTCATATGCTACTAATGTCCAAGAAAAAGCATTAATATTTTCATGCTAATTATGTTCTATCAGAGCTGCATTGTGTTTGCTTCCCCTACCCATTCCAGCAAGCTGCATTGTTGTCTATGTCACTTCTCCCCAGTAAAAAGGAAGTAAAATTTAAATAAGTAATTGTTTCATATGTGTTTATTTTACCTTTGTACTTAGAAATAAGTAATTTTACTCAGTTTCACAGAACAAAAACACAGAGTAACACTTGCAAAATATAAATTTACTGGAATATTCTAACCTGTTTCGAATAATGTTTTACAACTGCTGATTGGAGCTGTTGTGTAGTACAGAAGTGATATCTGAGTTCAAAGAACGACAACCTAAAAAAACAGGAAAGAGAAAAAGTAAATCCTTATTATGCAGAGCAAAATAAAATCTAACATAATATTGGTATAATCTTTGGGAGTGATCTTTACAATCACATTTTTAACCTACTTAAAAACAATATCTTGTACATCTGTGAGGGTGGCCCCTATACTCTTCAGCAGGAGATTCAAGGACTGAAGTGGTATCAGTTCATTCTTTCCTTCTTCTTTATTACTATCTTCTCCACCCGTACTGAGTGAAAAGCTTAAGTGTAACTAAAGGATAAAAATGAGATGGGGAAATAACAAGGTTCATTATTAAAAATATTATATTTCTACCTTTATAATATTTTAGATTATTTAAAAATTGAGTTAAGACATTCCTGGTCTTGACTGAAAGCAGTAACTTTGTAACAGAGTACATAAATACACCATGTAGGCCAAAAAAACCCCACTGACAAAAAGCCAAACTGAGTAATTCAAACTACCTTTAAGAAAACAGGAAATAGAAACTGCTTATTCATGTTTTCAGAGAAGGTCTCCAGATTCTTTTAGCTTTAATTTAGGTTTTTAGCTTGTTTCCAAAATATTAGGTTTCTGTAAGTTATACCCAAAATCAAAGCAGATAGAAAATGATAACATAGCATGATGTCCAAGCAAGAGTGTAAAACAAAAGCTTGAAAACAAATAATTACTAACACAAGTTTTACAGGTGCTAAATAAACACTGGAATATGTATACAAGAAAAATCCCACCTGTGCACACCTGAAATAATCAAATTATTTGTTTCACAGAAATTAAGACAGTCTCAAAACAAAAACATTCAGGAAAATTGCTCAAATGGCTCTACAGTGCACAAATGTATTCAGCAGTGTTCCAAATCAGATTAGAAGAAGTTATGTCTGTTGCTGATTCTCTGAAGACAATATCATGTGCCACTCATTAATTTATGTTATAACACAGCTTAACTATAGCTCATTTCAATGATACACAGCCCATCATTTAATTTTTAATCATTAAAGACTAATCCTTTATTAGAACCTGAAGCCCATTCATTCCATCCTATTTCCTCTATGCAATTTTTCTTGTCCAATGTAATTTCTAAGATCTCACCAGATACTGCAAAGAGGTGAAACTAAAATAATTCCTTTATTTATTTCCTATGAGATGGAGATGAAATTCTCTTAAGTACTGCTATAGAACCTATAAGATACTATCACAGCTTTAACAGTGTTTGTTACCCTGGCTGTACATGTTATTCAGAAATTACTTAAATCTCCAATCCACAACACACTGTCTGCACACAAACTAGAGAATTTTTCAGGGAAATCTTACATAATAAAAAGAAAAATCATTACTCATTATAAAGGAAGTAATGGATAGGAATGAAATACTAAGGTAGTGGTAACAATGAAAGCACTTTCCTGGGACTTTTTGTTTTGATCACCTCTATATGTCTTCATTTCCAGTGCCTATTATCCTGTAGGAGACAAATCTTCAGAGAGTAAACACACATTGTAATGTGAAAAAGGACTACCTTAATTGGAGAGATATGAAAGTATTCATACAAGCTGATTTGTGATGTATCCATTGATGACACACTCATCAGTTCTTCTTGAAGACATTCAACATCCTTTTTGAAATGTTGTATCTGTAAATGCATTTCAAATGAATATTACTTCAAAAGTTGGAATATATTAAACTAGCATGCATTTGTCACTGAGACACAATACATTGACTAATACTGCTTATACTCTCCTTTGTACAAATTCCTCTCATTTACCCTGTACTGTAAGGTTTTGAAGCCTTCTTTCCATAGCATTCAAGATGAAGATAAAGGAAAGAGTTTACTATCTGTCTCAGGCAACAGTAATTAAAAAACTCACAGCTTCATATCAATCCTAGACACACAGCAATTAACCATTGTTACGGACACAGAAAACCTTTTTTTTTTAATACAATTTGACTAATTACAACTTTAAAATCTATTTCTCTTCAAACAACAAAAGGTCTCTACCTCTGGGTCACTTGGCAAATCAGTCCGTGTAAACAACGCAACAAGTGCATACAGGAAGCCGAGATCTAATCTGAGATCCATCTCTTGAATCAGGACCTTAAAATACCTATAAAATAAAAAAAAATATTAAGGATTCTACAGAAATGTGTAACACTTAATACAGGATATTTAGGTCACTTATGTATTAATTTCAGGTATAGGTTTTATAGCGGCTTTTTCTGGTGTGGGGCTTTTTTGTAATATTTTGTTGTTGTTTTCTTTTTTGTTTTGGTTTGGGTTTTTTTGAGGGATTCATCATTACTGGTGAAAAGAAGGCCTCCCACAGAGGTGTAAGATAAACACATTTCTGGTAAACAGAACCATCTTAATCACGTAGTGGCATTTAACACTCTACATACCACCACTAAACAGATTTTTTTTCTAAATTAAAGAAGACTAAAATCTGCATTAAAAAGACACCTAAAAATCCTTGCTTTGCTCTGCAATTATGGGGATAGCAAAAGGCATTGAGCTTTTATCTCTCTTAAAGTGCTCCGATCTTTCCAAGAATGAGTTGGCGCTAAAATTAACATTCATTATGTTTGCCTCTATAATAATTTTAATTTTAAAGCTTGATTAAACATAATCAATAGCAGAAGAGATGTAACATGTCAAAATACTTACTTAATATGAGATATTTGTGAATGTCCTGCAGTTCTCATGACAATACTGACGTCAGTAAATGGTTTTGGTGCTATGAAGTTGTAAAACAAAAAGAGATCAGCACAGACTGTCATACGTTATACATAACTTTATAGTTTTAATATGAAAATGTCATATACATTCAGAGTTTTTTCAATCCTGTAAAGCAGGATTACATAATGGATATGACTGGCAAACAACTAAGTCAGGGAAAAGAGCAGGAACAAAAAGGAATGGGAAGGCAAAGATGAAATGGAACATCAAAATGCTATTTCACTGACCTCTTAAAATGCACCATTTTCATTTAAAAGCAAATTAATACTGATATAATCTTAGATTTATATAATTTCCTTCGTTATGGAATAAGATTTTCCAATTGCTGATACAAAGATACACACTAAACAACTACAAAAAAAACCAACCAAAAACCAAAATAGAAGAAAAAAATAACAAAACGAAAAATCAAACAACAAAAAACCCCAAACAAACAAAAAAACCCAGAACCGAACAAAAAATTCTGCAGATTTATGCACTGTAGCTTGAAACTGATCATATTGAGAATGAACACCTGACATCCTATTAGCTTCTGCAAAAAATTAAAGCATTATTTTTTGTCTCAATCCACAATCCCTTTTGATATTCCTCAGATCTTTCAAGTGAATTTGGTATGAAAAATTTAATGAAAGACATCAGTTCATCACGTAGTAGAGAGACACTGCAAGCAATGTCACTATGCTCCAAGCAATGGAGAAGTCGGAAGGCTAAATACAAACCAGACAAAATATAATTTTCCATCTACAGAGTTTATAAATAATTTTGAGTTTAGACATTTCTTTTCCTATTAGTTAAGGTTATTTCAGATAGGTCACTAGGTCATGTACTGCATGATTAAGATATTGAAGCAATAGGGAAATAATGGAAGACTAAAGATTCACTAAAGTCAATCCTCAATGCCCCACAACTCGAAATGCAACCAAGACAGAAACAGTGCACCAGATTCGCTATCATCAACATTAACAAGAAATCTATCTTTTCTTATTTTCAGCAGACAACTCTTCTCGTATATTAGTCAGCATTAAGTTTTAGCTGTGGTCTGAATGCAACTACCAAAACTTCATTTTAAGCCTGATTTGAGCATAACTTTCATGCTTATGCTCTCCAAAAGCAATGAATTAGCGTGCCAAAAAATGTGCTTAAAAGCTAAGATATTGATGGATAAAGGAAATTTTTTTTTCTTCTGACTGTTAACTGTTGAAATGGTTTTCTGTGTATCTTCTTTGTAGACACAACTGCTTCCTTATCTCCAACATTAGTATTTGTGCTGTTATCTGTAGTCAGAAGGCTCAGACAGACTTCATCTGATAGAAGTGACATGGTTAACTTCAGTACAAATAAGTTATTTTGTCTTTTTAAATGGATTATGTTAAACTAGAACAACAAACCTGAATCCAAGGTGATGGACTTTGGAGGTTTAATAGGATAGAACACAAAGGGAAATATGGCTCCAGGAATCTGGTTTTGTATCTATTAGAGGGGTAAGGACAGGACAAGGTGCAGCACGTTAGCTTTTCAATAGTGAAATACTTTAAAATCAGGACAAACAAAAGAATTATGAACATTACCAGCAGTCTTCCACCAAACTGAAAACAGAAAGAAAGCTACTATCGTGCTTACAAATATATCTATTTTAAAAATTTAATAATCCAATTCAAATAGTTTAGAAAAGCTTCTGTAAGTTGGTGGTCCACAAAATGAAGTACATGGTCCAAAAAATTTTTACAAAGGATTTGTTTTAAAAAACTTGAGCATAACAAGAAAAGAAACCGCACATATCTTTTTGCTGGTTACAAAGAAAAGCTCCAAGAAAAAGCACGGAAGATGAATGGCAAATGTTTTTTTCTGAACAGTCATAGTTATCTTTTTTCTTTTTCCTAGAGGCATTTAAGTAGTATTCCAAAGATTGAGAACCTGATGTAAAAGCCAATGATTACAAATAAATTGAAAACATGAGAAATTCAAACAATTCTAAAAATGAATCCAAGTTTCTATAAAAGTTGTTTTTTCTGAATAAGTAATTCACTACTTTCTGACAAGACTCACCTGTATCCTGTAAATTTGAATTCTGAAAGACTTCTGATGTGCAGACGAACTGTATTCCACTTTTAAAGCTGGCAGATAATTCCTTCTGATAGGAATTTCATTTGGTTGTTGAATTTTCATGTCCATTCCATTAGGAGTTAAACATACCTATTGTAATATTACAGAAAATTTGGTATGCTGTTTTAAAATACTGCTTTTTATAATATACTTAGAAATTTTGTCACAAATTTCAATAGAAATAAAATTACAAAATCCTACATTATTTGGGAGTTACTAGCATTTAATACACATCTTTCTAGAGGAAAAGCTGAGTAGTATAATGGTCTATGACTGAGATAAATATTGGTTTTACTTATGCAATGTTTATTTTCCGATAACACATTTCTGAGGAGCATCTAAGAATTTTTCTATAGAAGAGGACTGAGCATTTGGAGTATAATGTGCTTCAACATTCCAGAATAATTTCTGAAATTATTTTTCAATTATATGTGGTTGAATGACAGTTGAATTATCCCATAATAAGCCATCTTAAAAATAGAAGATTTTATGCTAAAACAAACAAACTAATCCCAAACTAATACATTTACTGGTATAATACATAAACCAAGTGCAAAGCTTCCTTACTGTAGTTTTATGAATATTTAGTATCAAGACCTGCAAAAATGTTATACCTCAATTTCAAAGTTAGAGGCTAACAACAAAAAGGAAGCTTTCAAATGTTTGTGGATTTCCTTCCAAATTTTTTTAAAGACAGAGATGAAGAAGGATATTCAAATGGATTGCGTAAATTGATATATCTCAAATTTCACTGGAAGTCAGCCAAATTGATATATGATCTTTTTCTAGCGTATACATACAAACAAAAGAATTAGAGAACTATCAGTAATACCAAAACATTTGATTCCAACTCAATAATCTTATTTTCTGAAGGACTCAGCTCACTGTAGTCTTTGAATTCTTGTTCTAATTTTTCAATTTGCTTAACACTCATTGGTCTCCACCTTGACTTCTTCTTCGGTTTTGTCTCCCAAACCACATCAGAACTTTGAAAACAAAACAAAGGACCAAAAGAGATGTATTAGCCATTTCAAAACACGTTTCAGCTACTGTAGCATCACTTTTAATAGGCTGTAACTGGGGAATGAAAAACAACATCATAAAGCACTACTGTAGTAAATAAAAGGGACCCAAATCACCCACTGCCTTCTTGGTACTAAGCAGAAGCCAGTCTCTCCAATATGATACAAAAAAGAAAAGTTAATGAGTCAGTATAATTCCATACTTCGATGAAGACAGGTATGTAATGATATTTAAGGAAGCTCAGTTGCAACAGCACTGCCATCCATTATTGTACAATCTCAATGTATTTTTCTGCTTATACTCCTGCATGTATTTTGGCACTTTAAATTTACTACAAATCGAGAAGTTTAAGTCAAGACAAAACACCTCCTGAACTGCCTCTAATTTTTGATAGATTGTTTCTTCACTCATTCCATCTAAATCAATTGATGGTGACTTTGGTTCACATGTTTCCTCTACCGATTTTATGGTGGGGGGTTTGGTTTTGTTGCTTGTTTGGGCTTTTTTTTTAAAAGTTATCTCTAAATCAATTCTTTTCTTTTGTCTCTGAGTTTTATTAATACAAATAATTAACCAACTTTAAAGGGCATTGGACTCTTTTCCACTGCTTCTATGAGAAACTATTGTGTCTAATTTCATCTTACAGTCACTCAATCACAGAATCAGCTGGGTTGGAAAGGACCTCCGACATCATCAAGTCTGGCATAAAACAAGGGAGAAATCAACACTGCCAGGCAGGTGCAGGATGTTTACTCTTTCCACAGATATGCAGCTTTTGAGACAGTCCACTAAACCCTTTTAGCTACATCTGTGTCTGTGTTCAGACACATCAATGGCAGAACCACCAAAATAAAAAAGTGAGCTAAAACACAAAACAACAGCTACAAAACAGAGTAACGCCTTGAAGTTGCTAGGGAGTTTTCCCCACTTTTTTTTGTTCCTTGTCTTTTTTTTTCTTTTTGTTCCTCCTAAAAAAGGAAGCTCAATTTCAGTACTGCCATCCATTTCCCCGGAGCTTGATATCCATTCAGGGTTTGACAAGAAAACAATACCAACTATAAGCATTGCTAGACCACTGACTATGGATGACTTCTTCCAAAAACACCAACACCAAAAAAATCTCAACACTACTATGAATCTAGGCAATCAGATGTCACTTTTAATGGAGTGTTTCCACTGTTTAGACATCAGAGCACAGTTTCTCAAGGTGAGGGCACAGACTGGAATTTTCTTTGTAAATGACAGACGTGACTGTGTGAAGTATATGTATATAAGAAGTTTTTGCTTGTTTATTTTACAGTGCAGTGAAAAAAATTAATCAAGAAAAAACAACCCTCACTCTTGCAACCTCGTGGCTGTGAATATACAGGAATGTGTAGATTATGGCAATGATATGTAAGTGTCCCTTAACATTCTAAAGAGCCTCTGTTTAAGAAATGTGTGCTATCATATATTCAAACATTATATAATTTCTTTTCTGCTTCCTTCTGAAATTTTTTCTTAGGAAATCTAAGTATTAGTGCTCTGGATCACCATAATTTATCAATCAAAACTAAAGAGACCTATAAGCTGCTACTGCGTCAAAATTTCCAACACAGAATTCAGCAACTGTTCCTGTAGTGAAGATAGAAAAATCCACTGACACAAACTAACCACAGACCTTACAGCTTGAAATTCTATTATCACTTGCCAAACTACATGAACAGGAAATACTTCTGTTCAGTGTACTGGGAAGTTTGCCACACAGAGTTACAAATATATATTCCAAAAATACACAGATACAGAAAGTATATGCATTAACATAAAACAGTGAAAACATTTCTCCTGACCAGGAAAATAGAGTGATTTAGTTCTAAATACTCTTAACCTAAATCTCTTGTTCCTCTTCCATCACAACCCAAAATAAAACTCACAGAGTGAAAATACCCAAAGTTAAACATTTTAAACCACAGCACACAAAGTAAATTACCTTGTAATTCCAATGTAGGACACCTCTTGTTTTAAGTAATTATCAACCAGTGAAATTCCAACATCTTGCAAAGACAGAATAATTTCTTGTTCTGCTAGTTCTGCTTTTACACTTTCATATGTCAATTTAAACACATTCTCATCTTCAGTGATCAGGACAATACGCTGCAAACCTTCATAAAATGACATTAAATAGACAGCTTTTCTGCAATCCACTCTGAGTATTTCCATTTTGTCCTACAAACAAGAGAGGAAATGTTTTTAGAACTCTATTCATCATTTTACTCCACAAACGAATGCATACATCTTGGCAACATAAAAAATAATAGAAGACATTTTTAAGGTGCAGGAAAAAATTAACTATGACATTTTACAAGAGGCTAACACAAACACACACTTTTCAACTGAAGACAACGCTTACTGGCACAAGCTCTGGCAAATACGGTGTTGGTACTGTTCTGTGTCTGAAACTCATATATGAGACTCCTAATCATACTCATTAAATATGAAGTTTCATACATACACTGATGAACAGGACAATAAATTAGACACCACTAGAAGGAGATTTCAATAATAAGCATACCTCTTTTGGAGAAATTTCCTCGGTTCTATTTCCACATTTCCATGTCAATTTCCTAGATCCTGCTGGGTCTGCCCAAGTATACAGTACTGCCTTATTGGGCTGAAGGCAGTCTTCCAATTCACTAAGGGAGCTAGAACAAAGTAATTTTAAATTCAAATGTCAACAAATATTTTGTGTTAATGACTTTCGCATTCTAGCATTTCAACAAGAACATTTTACTTATATTTTCAAATAATAAAAATGAAAACTAAAAATAGCATTACGCATGAAAAAACATGAACAAAACCATGCTCAGGACAGTTATAAAAACACGCATTTATACTTCGAAATACATACATATATTTTAAAAATATACACAGTAGACTTTAAATACTCATTTTCTTTCCCACTTTGATTAACGGGGAAAAATAAAGTAGAAAAAAATTCCAGACAGTAGAGTTTAAACACTGAAAGGAAAACTCAGGATTTGTGTCGCCTACCATTAATATTTCAAGATAAGAAATGTGGGTTCAAAATTCATTGTTTAGGAAAAGTTTCCCCCTATGATTTGCTGAAGAGAAAGAAGTGCAGTGTTTAGTATCTGGATATTTTCGTGCAAACATATTTTAAAATCCATTTCCCCTCACATACAGTTAAAAACTGGCAGACTTGTCTTCTACTGATGTCTAAAAGGGGGCTACCCCAGGAGAGGTAGTGGAAGGGTGCTGATCTCTTCTTGCTGGGATCCAGTGATTGGACACATAGGAATGGTTCAAAGCTGTGCCACGGGAGGTTTAGACTAGACATTAGGAAGCTTTTCTTTACTGTAAGAATGGTAAAATGCATAAGAACAGGTTTCCTTTAGAGTCAATGTCCCAAGCCCATCATTCAGCAAAGCCCTTAATAACATGCTTTTACTTTTGGAACTGAAATATGCTACTCTATTCTCATTAAATTTATGATAAGGATGCCCAAAATTCAGCTAGGAAGATAAAAATTTCTAGTCTTTATAGATAAAAGCCAAAGCAAACAACTGTATTTTTCAGACAAACAGGAAACAAACAGGATTTGACCAGCAGGTCTTCCACTTTTCAAGTAAAAATCTTTAAACAACATTACCCTGACTGACTGAAAGGGAAAAAAGCTAGAGACTGTTTGGCTTTTAAAAAGAAACAGTTCAAGAATCCTGTTGGTATGCTTACTCTTGTCAGCACTGCATTCATAGCTCACTTTTTACTTAATCTGCACAGTCAGCACCCACACAGGTCCAGAAAAGCCAAACACAATTCTTTGCCCTCACCAGGAATGTAGAAAGCAAGGCCACAAAATTCAAACAAGACATCAGAGAGCTTCTTTAGCTCACAAAATAGGTTATTTACTCGTACAACCACCTAGCACAACATAACACTGCTAACAATACATTACCTTCAACTTACCAAGCAAGAGATTTTTGGGTGCTCTGACAAAATTAGACAGCCATTTTTTAAAAAAATAGGTTTCTTAAGAGATAAAAACAGGTTTCTTAAGAGATGGGCATGCTTACAATACATGAAGTTACAACTCACATATCTCTATGCAGACATCTGTACTAAAACTCTTCATACATACCTTTGTCCATACTCAATAATTTCGTCGTTAGTATGGTTTATCAACAGAAATGGAGCTGCGCCATCATGGTAATCAGAAAAGGTAATCACTGTAGAATGTTCAGTCAGGTTAACATCCACTGTAATTCCTCCAAGCTATCAGTTGTAAAAATTACTAGGTAAGTAACAATGGAATGGATTTCCAGCAAACCAAATGTAATTTAAATGTTTTGAAAAACTTTTACTCTCGTAAGATAAAACCATCAAATAGTAAAACAAACAAGCCATTTTACCTTATCTTCAAAATATTTCCTTGATCTAACTACTAGTTAACAATTATTTCACTTAGTAAGCAAAACTGCACAAGTTCCGTACTGTGAAAATTCAGGCTAGTAGTAGAGGAACCTTCCTTATAGAATCATATGCATTAATGTGAGGTGCTGTTCAAGGCACGAACCCCACTCAGACACGAACAGGTGCCAGAGCAGAATTACCGTTTATTCAAACTGCCAAGGTTTAAATACCACACCTGAACATGTCACGTGACCCTCTAACCAATGACAATCAAATATTGTCTGAGAACCCGGGAGACCACAACTCCCATGGTTCATTGCTACATTCTTCCTGCCACATCTCCCCCTTCTTTTTATTAACAAGTTGAGAAACAATACATTTTTAACATTCTTATTATAACCAATCTTATTTCAACTAATTATAAAAAACAGGGCCTATCGTCACAAGGCCTTTATTGAACTGTTTACAACTTTATTGGTTCGTGCAATATTCAAACAATCTCAAATTACCCAGGGTTTGTAGGTGTGGATAACCTTTTATCTGAGGGTGACTTTGTGTAATGGCATCATCTTTATTTAAAAAGGGAAATGTGTTGGGTTGTAGATGTTGTGTCTGACGTGGTGTTGTTTGAAGTAGTGTTTAAGACGTCTTGCTATAAAGTGTACTTGCGTTCACACACACATACATGCGTCCACTCAACTTTCTCATTCATACTCCGGTGGCCACCGTTTCATTCTCTCCTTACACACGCACTCTTAAACCCTTATTGTGTTTGACTCATGGAGGTTTGGTTCTGTATTGGTTACTGTTTATATGTTTCTTTTGGTTTTGTATTGGTTACTGTTTATGTGTTTCTTTTGGTTCTGCATTGGTTACTGTTTATATGTTTCTTTTGGTTCTGTTGTATCATTTATTGCTTCTTTGTGATTATCCCTGTTTTAAGGAAATGTTAATGTAGATTTACACACATAGGGAACAGACCCATATCTCTTTCCCCCCCTTTTTTTTTTTTTCTTTTTCCCCACTGTGTGATGTCTTTACTCTTGTTGGTCATGTTTCTTCTAATCCAAATCCTTCACTTATTTCTTCTGGTGGTTGTTCCTGTTGTGGTGGAGGGCTAATATAAGGCCTGACACATCTAGAAGGGACCCATTGCAATTTGGTACCCTTGGATACACAGGCATATCCCCTTCCCCATGTTATGAGATCTACCGGTCCTGACCATTGCCCAGATATTAGATCTTTGATCATAACTGGTGGTTTGGAAGATGAAAGTATTTGAGTTTTATGTTGGCTTTCATACCTGCTATGGTCTGTATCATCACAGTTTAAGAAATTTAGAACATATGACGCTTTCCACAAGCGTTCCTGGGGGCTATATACCGACTCCCCTCTTTTTTGTCTTTGAAGCATTTCTTTTAGTGTACGGTGAGCTCTTTCTACAATCGCTTGTCCTGTGGGTGAGTGCGGTATACCTATGGAATGAACTACCCCCCAATCTGTGAGAAATGTTTTGATTTTTTCAGAACAATAAGCAGGGCCATTGTCAGTTTTTATGGTTTTTGGAATTCCTAGGATTGCAAAACAACTGAGCCAGTGTATGATAACGTCTTTGGTTTTTTCTCCCGTGTGTGCTGTTGCATTAATGTATCTGGAATGTGTGTCTACTGTAACATGGACATATTTTAGTTTACCGAATTCAGCTATATGTGTAACGTCTGTCTGCCAGATTTCATTGGCTGTTATGCCTCTGGGATTAACCCCTTCCTTAGCTGGCATTGGGGTAATTCGCTGGCAGTCAGAGCATGACATAATTATGTCTCTGGCCTGGTTTATTGTAATTTGGAATTGTCTCTTTAATGAACGTGCATTTTGGTGGAAGAACTGGTGTGAGAGTTTAGCCTGTTCCAGAATTTTGGGAACTGTAGTTACCATAGCAGTTGCATCAGCTTTTTGATTGCCCTCTGCTATGGGTCCTGGAAGTTCTGTGGGTGACCGAGTGCGCATTATGTAAAAATCAAATTTTCTGTGGTTGATAAGAAACCATATGGTACGAATTTCTGTGAATAAGTGAGGATTAGTGACATCTCGAAGGAAGGAGGCTTCGAGATGTGAGACCAACCCTGCTGCATAGTGAGAATCTGTGACAACATTCATAGGTTGATCATGGAACAATTCAAATGCCATGCGGATAGCTGCTAGTTCTAAAACCTGTACAGAACCTTGGTCCAAGGTTTGTACCTTATTGTCCCATTGTCCTGTGGCAGGGTTCTTCCATGTCACGACGGCTTTTTTCGATCGTCTAGACGCGTCAGTGAAGACTGTGATTCCATTTACTGGTCGTAGTTTGCAGCGACGCGTGGCCATCAGGGGTAGATTTCCTATTTCTGCCCAGAGTTTATGTTTTGGGAAGCGAATGGAAATATTACCGTGGAAGTCCGCTAATGCAGTCTGAAACCCAGCATCCTCTGCAAGAAGCCAGTCTAAGTTGTCTTTTGTGGCTGGAATGTAGATCGTCTCAGGATCCCTTCCATCCATCTCCTGCAGACGTCCTCTACCCTTCATGATGAGCTTAGCAAGCATGTCATTAATGGTCCAAACAGTCTTAGGTGGAGAGTGGGGAAGAAATAACCATTCTAGAATTCTCAAAGGGTCGGATTCTGCCTGATCCCATTGGAAAAGGACGGCAAAAGGTTGGAACTTGCTGGATATGATGGCGAGGCGAATGTACAGGTCAGGGTGTCGTCGTCTGCTTTGCCTGTTTTCAACAGCTTGGGAGCATACTTCCAGAGCTTGTCTTGCTTCTGGGGTTAGGGATCGAATAGATGTGAGAGTTGGGTCACCTTTAAGTAGCTCGAAGAGGGGGTGCAATTCCTCTGTTGTGATCCCCAAGACAGGCCTCAGCCAGTTAATGGCTCCTAAAAGCCATTGCAAATCATTCAGGGTCATAGTGTCCGTTACTTTGAAAGTCAGTGGTTGTGGCATGATTTCCTGTTG
The DNA here is from genome assembly GCF_003945595.2 of Pipra filicauda. NCBI lineage: Eukaryota > Metazoa > Chordata > Aves > Passeriformes > Pipridae > Pipra > Pipra filicauda. The sequence continues at coordinate 17,225 of NW_024104853.1, forward strand.
AGTGATCCTCCATCCGAGGTAGGTCCAAGGTTGGGTGCGTTGAATTTTTTCTGGGGCAAGCTGCAGACCTGCTTTTTGGATGGCGTCAGTTAAGGCAGTCAAGGTGGATTGTAGTTCGGTCCCGTGTTTTGCTGCTATCAGGATGTCATCTATATAATGATAGATGATGGCTGAAGGGTGGAGTTTTCGAACAGGGTGTATGATGTTGGCTACCACTGTTTGACAAATCATCGGGCTGTTTTTCATGCCCTGAGGCAGTACTGTCCAGTGGTATCTTTGCATGTTTGTATTTTGAGTGGATTTAGAGGTGTGTATTGTTGTATGTTGCAACTTTGTGGAGCATCTTTGGGCTTGTGTTGTATGAGGGTTTTGTTTGTTTTACTTTCTCAAGGCTCTTGCAGTGACTGTGTATAAAGAGTTATGTGTTTCTGCAGTTGAAATTGTAACTGGTTGTCTGTTTGCTACTTGTTTAAGTTTGGCTTTCCATGTTGTGTATGGCATATTGTCCAACAGCATTTTAAAATAGTGAGAAGTAAATACTTGATTTGGGGCCCCTCTTATTATTATTCTTACCCCCTGGAACACAAAAGAACTTTTTATAATAGCAGATAATCTGTCAATTAGTAAAGTTGTCCTTTTGTGACTTAGAAAATCAAACATGGTAGTTGAGAGCTGTATGTCTGCTGTGTTTTGCAATGTTACCTCTAGGTTGTTGGTTCTGTCAGGAGGTGGATGGTGTTCTCCCAGCTGAAATTCTCGCAGTACAAAACCAACAGCTGTAATCGCCAGCAACACAGTCAGTACACGTGCAGTCCACTTCAATGTCGGTAGCTTTGACTTTGCTGATGGTCTGGGCTTGGGTAGGCAGATGTTCTGTGTGCTTTCCCAGTCTGCATCTTCTTCCTCGAGCTGAAATAGTAGCTGTAGCCATGTTTGCTGTTCTTCCTCTTTTGCAGGATTCAAAACTGCTTGTCCTTTTTCTGGTTCTCTTGTCTCGCTGAGTTCAGTTTGCCACAGATCAGCTAAACTTTCTAGGGAGTCAATATCTCTTCTTCCTCCTCCATCAGGCCATCTTCGGTATAGAAGCTGTTTTGAGGCTGGTGAGGGCTGTGGGTTGGTTTCTGGGTAGGAGAGCCACAGTGATGCTTTAACTGTTGTGCATTTGTTGTGAGTTGGTTGAACTGGTGGTGACGGAAGAGGCACTTTCACTTCCGCCTCACGGTCAGAGTAAGCTTGCTGTGTCCATGTTGCTGCGTGGTTGTTCTGCAGTGGTCTCATGGCTGCTGCGCAGCCAAAGGGTGTTAGTGGACCGCCCTGGCTAAAGGGAGCTAGGAGATTCTCTTCTGTGTCCTCTATAGACTCGCTGTCCATTTGTCCATCATAGTCATTCTCCCCCCTTCCCGGCGAAACACTTGAACCTGGGGGAGGCGGCCTCACTTCCGCTGCGCGGGAGGGGCAACATGGCGGTGCCTCCGGTGCCACTCTCCTTCTGCACGTTGACTGTGCAACTGCTGTGTAACGGTCGCCCCGTAACGGTCCAGGGGTAGGCGCTGCTCTGTAACGGTCCCCGGCTCCAGCAGCACCACTTGCTGCTCTGTATGGCATGGTCTCAACTGCAGCCATGGGCGCTGGCATAAAGCCAGCATCGCCCCCCGCTGCCATGCTCATGCTGCCAGCCCCCAGGCCATGCTCCTCCACACCACACGCTGCCACTGCACTGTTCCCCCCAAGGGCTCCTCCTCCCCCCCATCCCCCCTGACCAACGTGCATTCTCCCCCTGCCCCACTCGGTCGAAGGGGGGGCTGGGGTTGAAGGGGGGGGTTGAGGGGAAAAGAGTGAGGGGGGGGGAAGTCCACTCTCCCGGGTGCATTTGCCTTTCTGTAGTGCTTATTCAAGGCTATCATAATGTCCTTCCATGTAGCCAAATTCTTGAGGGCATCTGTTTTTCCCTCACTGGCTTTTTCAATAATTTTGTTCCCTATTTTCCTCCAAGATGACACTTGACAAGGTCCAGTCAGAGGTAGTGCAGGTTCATGCAACGAAATCCAATATAACAAGTCCCATAACTTACTTTCTTCTATGGTTATACTCTGTTCTTGTAAAAGTTGAGAGATAGCTTCAGCTGTTTGTTTGATTTTTGGAGTATTTCCCTCCTGACGGGTAAACCACCCTCCCATATTCGCCAATTTTTGGTTACCTCTGTGCTGAAGCTCTGTTGTCCTTTCTTCTGGTCCTTTTTTCTTCCTTTTTTGTTCCTTTTTGCAGAGGTAACCCAGCGCGCTGAATTCTTTCTTTTCTTCCTTTTGGTTTTGGCGATATGGACACCCCCGGACAGGTTCCCCAGAGCTGCTGCTCCTGGTTGCCGGTAACCTGCTGAAGTCCCTTATCGGACGGCCATTTGAGGTGCTGTTCAAGGCACGAACCCCACTCAGACACGAACAGGTGCCAGAGCAGAATTACCGTTTATTCAAACTGCCAAGGTTTAAATACCACACCTGAACATGTCACGTGACCCTCTAACCAATGACAATCAAATATTGTCTGAGAACCCGGGAGACCACAACTCCCATGGTTCATTGCTACATTCTTCCTGCCACATTAATGCCCTCAAAAACATTCTACTACTAAAATCACTCACATATTTAAAAACTACTACTAGATGAGACTACCTGCAACATAAAAGTAAATTTAGTGGAGTCAGTTACTTTTCAGAGTAACTTATACAATACTTCTAGAGTGACAATACTTGCAAAACAATCTGTGTTTCAGCTTCTATAGAACTGCTTCCCAGAGAAGCACTTAAACAGAATACCTATTTATATCTGTGTGTACACACACAGGAAAGAGAGCATAAGAATACATTTACGTAAACATAATCTTTTTCTCAGATAAGGTTTTGCAATACTTGATTGTATGGGAAAACAAAGTTTTGAGAATGGAAATGAAACAGTGATTTATACTGTTTTACCTAATTTGCAAAGGTAACCATTTTTACCTTGTTGTCTAAATGCAGTAGGAGACAGTTTTCTTGCTGATCAAAATTTATCTTCTTTGGGGGGAGATCAGAATTTTCAACTCTAACAAGCAGTTTGTTGGCATCATTTTCAGGCCAAAAAGGAATGCACTAGAAAAAAACCCAGAAATTTTAAAGTGAGAAAACAAATTACATGTTAAATGGCATTCACTTTAGGCCGAAGTTCATCTACTAAAATTTTACCCGAAAGTGTATTGATTTGGATCAGAAACTATACTAAAACCCCTAAAAGTAATTACTTATCTGAACACAATAAATTAAAAGGAAGTCAAGAAATAATTCAAACTACAGTGAAGAAAGTGATGAGTTAAGGAGCTAAAAGTGGAAACAGTAAGACTTCATAATCACATGAAGAAGTACATTTAAAATGGACAGAGTATATAAAATCCAGAGTATAAAATAGCTACAACAGTGAAAATACCAAGCTCATCCAAAAAAAAAAAAAAAAAAGACAAAACTGTAAAACTGTTTGTCCATTAACAGACCTGTTTCCAAATAAGTATAAATTACAAATCAATCTTCCAGTGACAATGAATGACAAAAAGGGCTATAAATACTCTCCTCAGGACATCAGTTACTAGCAGTTCTTTTAAAAATGTTTCACATATATTTAAAAGTGCATATACAGACATATATATGTGGGTATACAATATGTATAAATAAAATATGAAGCATTAAGTAGCTAAATCAGAGAGCATGTTTTGCTATTCACATTCACAACTGAAATCGCTGCAATTATGGATTTAACAATCTCACAGATAATCTCTCTTCAATAGTTTACTCATTAAATGGAGAAGAGACCATGAGACAGAGAACACAAAAGTTTTAATTATAACTAATGCAAAGTTTCCAACTAATTAATAGAGTCATGCCAAGGGAAGAAGACATGACTAACAGTAACTCTCAACTGGCAAGAGCCAAAGTCTGTTTAGATAGACCAGTTTTCCTGTATTTCAAACATTGACGTGCAGCATCCAAAATTTCAGAAGCATCTTTCTCCAACGTAGCTTAGGAAATGAGATGTTCATATTCAATTGCATCTGAATCCTAGACCTAAATCTTCAGTGGTGAAAGACTAGTTCACCAACTTACCATGCCACTAAGTTCCCTTTCCCATTGTTTCTCACACCACAGGAAGCAGAAAGACAAAGGAAAAAATATAGTTAAATGGTAAGATCAATGGTGTTTTATTTACATCAACATGTATCCCACAGACAAAGGAAATTTAAATTGTGTTGTAAACCTAGCATAAAACACAGCAAGTAAGTCTCAACATGGAATTAAGGAAGCCCAGAGGAAATTCAAGGAGAATCCACCAAAAGCAAATAAAAGTTTAAAATCAAAACCAAAATACATATAAAGGATTGGCTAAACAAGATGTTATAGAATCAACCACAGAGAACTGAAAAATTAATTAGCTACAGAACATGACACAATGATATTGTTTTCAAGCCTTTTACCACACACATGATAAGTGCTTCACTAGACATTATATTTATTCAACAATCTCAATTTTACAACAGGATCTTTATATTTAGTAGTGGTGTTATGACAGTCTTCAGCAATGTCTTCTTTCTTTCTTTAAGGATATATGCTTATCAATTGTCTTGCATTATACCTAATTCAAAGGACAGTCCTTGGCAAGCCATTGCACACTAATCGCTGTCCAACAAATTCTACTGCAATTTTTGAAGAACAAATGGATTTTTCTGAAAATAATGACTGAAGTTTCAGATAGATTTACTGTTTTCCAGACAGGGAACATGTCCCAGAGAAGACTGGTTCTACAAAAGGATTGCTTTTTCCTCTGAGAAGACAGGTAATCTGTCACTAAGAAAGACAAGTGTACAAAAAAAGAAAAGCAGCACGAAGGACTCTGCTTAACTTAAAATGACAAAAAATAGAATAGGGGGAGCAAGAACAAGAGCAAACCAAAATATGAATTAACATTTCAACAAGCTGCTTGGTTTTTTGAAGATCAACCTAGTGTAAAAGAGTAATGTGAGAAATACTCAAACAAATCACAGGCATTAGTTAAAAGAATAATTCGGGTTAGCAAAATTGCAGAGTTCCCTATCTCAGGATCAGATGGAAACCTGTTCCTAGAAATCTGTTCTGGATGCCCAAAGATAGAACAATAATGGCTTTACGCTACCTAGATTTAGAAGAAATAAGAGACATTAGATTGAGCACTGAGTTACAAATGAACAACCCTGGCAGACCTATTTGTCACAACATGGACTTCTAGAGACTACCTATCAAAGGGAAAAATATCAACACAATATGAAAAGAGGATTTAGAAGGGAATACAGATTCTTCTATTGACCTCTACTGCTCCATTAGGTAAACTGCCACATCTAATCTTTCAAAAGTTATTAGGAGTGATCCTAAAATTGACAGCCTATCCTTGATACTTTATAACAGAAAGGAGATTATGATTAATTAGTACAATTACGAAACACCTGAGAAACAGTGAAATTTGTGAGACAAACTAGAAAATCCTATAGGCATATGAATAAAAGGGTCGACACGAGAAACACACAGGTTATGTAAGTAGCAATGTATTTCAACTTTCAGAACTATTACCTTTGAATAGTATTTGCAGAAATTCCAAAAGTTCCTATAAATAATTCAGCTTAATCAAATAACAACTCTATATCAACTACAAACCACAAAACACCAATAAATAATACCATCTGACTATATTTTCTAAGAGTAAAAAATATAAGTAAGAATATAGTGGCATGTTGCCCATGCCACTACACATGAACCTACTGCAATTTCAGAGCTCTGTCAATGAACTAGATGAGGAATCATGCACGTAAAGAACACAAAAACTATGTAAGGTCAAACAAACACTTGGCTCAGAGGAACATAAGAATATTAGGAAATAGAAAAAATGGCTTATGGCAAACAGTCCATTCTTGAGTAAGAGCATTATTTTTGAAAAAAATGATAAATGTTATGGGAAGTTGAATGGTCTTCAACATTTAAAGATCTAAACATCTTTATGTACATTCAACAAAAATCACAACAATGTAACAATTTCATTAACTGAAATAATGATATTTAAATGGTACATCTCTAAGGACCATGTCATCAAAGATAAGAGGCATACTTAAGGAGTGTGTGTTGAAGGTACCAAAAATGTAACAAAAATATCTGCTTAAGATTTTGATTGAAAACGCTCTTTTAACTTCTGCATTTTGGTTTGCAAACATTTTTAGTAACCACCTGGAGTATTTGCAATGGTGACATTGAGGTGCTTGAGCGTGTCCAAAGAAAGGCAATGGATCTGGTGAAGGGTCTGGAACACCAGTCCTTTAAGAAACAGATGAGGGAGCTGGGATTGTTTAGTCTGGAGAAAAGAAGGCTCAGAGGGGACCTTACCACTCTCTTCAACTACCTGAAAGGAGGTTGTAGCAAGGTGGGGGTTGGTTTCCAAGCAACAGGACCAGAGGAATCAGTCTCAAAATTACACTAGGGGAAGTTTATATCGGATATCAGGAAAAATTTCTTCACTGAAAGGGTGGTTTGGCATTGGAACAGGCTGCTCAGGAAGTGGTGGAATCACCATCACAGGAAGTGCTGTGGGTGTGGCACTTGGGGACATAGTTTAGTGGTGAACATGGTGGTGCTGGGAAGAAGGGAGAGGTCACTCTTTTCCAGAAAGCAGTACTGGTCACTTTCAGCTTTCAGAGACCTCCAACGCCACCCCAAACAGGTAGTGCCTTTCCTACACATTCTGGAGGAAGGCATGATGGCTCCAAGACTCAACACACATACAAAACATAATTGTGTGATACTGTAGTGCAAACAGCCAAGCTGCACACCCAGTCTGCAACAGTCTATACCTAATTTTCATGACACTTGGCCTTGAGGCCAGGGATCCCTCTCTAGAAACTACATACTGAGCACTAAAAACCAGCAGTGAGACTAGTTCCAGAAGAAGAATTTTGAGCTATCTGAACTGATTCACGTGAGGGAATTTCTTCCCATATAAAGTTGCTTGATGTATACCAGATCAGCCAAAATACTCTACCACATACCACTGCTAAACTGAACAGAGGTTTCAGTGCCACTGCAGAGATACAATACAGTAATAGTACTGGTATTTTTCTGACATTGTTTATGATGCAAGGTGACAGAGAAAAAATTCCAATTACAACACAAACCAGGTTTACAGTATGTCCCAATGCAAGACTAAGAAATGGTAACAGAACAAGGATAATTTATTGAAAAAAGCATGATATATTCAGACATTATCACCGAATGCATAATAGTTCATGTTTTTTATCAGTGAGTGTTCAAACCAATTTTTTTTCCTTAGAGACAAAATTGGGAATAGCTTCCATTATAAGTTTACCTGTTGTAAAACAAGGGGAATCCACTTTTCCTTGCCTTCTTCAGCTACTTCCAAAGTATATTTACTTCTATTTGAGATCATAAAAAATGGAGTGAAAGTTACAATTCTAGTAATATTAAAACTGCTGTTGTTTATGGTGACACCAACCTGTGGAAAGAAAGACACTGTTAGAAGTACACTGTTCTTTTCTTACTTCATTCATGTCTCCTGGAAATTATGAATTTGAAAGATAAATCTAACATACTTGATATTCCTTTTTATGACTCTTGCATTTCACAGAACCATGACTTCCAACAGTGTCCAGTGAAAAATGATCAGACAGTTCACTGTCCGTTACCCTAAGCTGCACCTGTGAAGAAGAACCCTGAATTTATTTTCAATTTACAGTCACTGAAACATTTAAAATTATATATAAAGTATGGATAAACATAAATATAAGTGCATACTGGAAATACTGGTGTTTCTATTGATAAGTGTAGACATAAGTGCCAGTGTCATCTCACAAATGTATTTTCTACCATGCTTAGTTATAAGCCATGTGGAATAAGCATTATAAGTGTACAGCATTCCAGTGAAAGCAACCACATAAGGATCCTTTCCACAACTAAAACTTCAAAGGCAAATCAACACACTCTTGTAATCTCTCTCATATCATTCATCCATCAGTGATCTTCAGCATCCAAAAATTCACAGCAAGTGCAAATAGTGAATGAATCTATAACTCAGCATTCTACAAACCCAGAACTAATCTACCAACCACCACTGCAAGCATTCATTTTTCAAGTACCACACCGTTACACTTCCTACACAAGGCCTATGTCTTACTTGGAATAAGGACCTTTACTGATGCAGTTTAAATGGATAAAAGAAATTCTTTTATTTAGGAAACACTTCTCAGTGAATTTTATTTCTCTCAAAGGTGAAAATCTCTTTCTTAACAACACCTTTGATGATGTAAACTTCTTAACCATAACTGACAAGACACTCATTTAAAATACTCTCTTTAGACAGAAGTATCATGTAGGTTTCATGCCCTCTACAGAGCACAGTATAGTGTAGATAAATTTCAAAGTATAAAAATACTTTCATACAACAACATGAGGTAGTACAGAGCTGCCAGGTTTTGCAAAACACAATACCTTGTTATTTTGGAGGAAGTTCTTAGGCTGGAAAGAAAAAAGGAGTGGTTTTTTGTAATCTGGAGGATGCTTGCGGTGAATACCATCAGCTTTGTATTGCAACATTCGACCAGTTTTATTAACCATCCAGTATGGACTGTGAATTGCTATAACCATCTGCCCAGTTCTGTAGGTCACATGAACAGCAATATCCAGTTCAGTCTTATCCAGCTCCGTGATGCAGTAAAATGTCGTGAAGCTGATATCAGGCAGATCGCTTTTTATATGGTACTCACTCTTCCAATTTTGATCAAGATAGTTAAGCAACTGCAAATCTAGTTTTGTTTGATCCAAGACTGCATTATGAATCTGTGCTGAACTTCCTTCTTGTAGAGTGTCATATTTGTTCCCATTACCCTTTAAAAATAAAGAAACTGAGCAATGGAGCAATGTACACTTAAAGGAATCACATGTAAAATTCATATCAACTTCTATTTTCTAGTTAGCTTTAAAAATTCAGATACAAGTTATTTAGGCACAATTTTAAAATACTTTTTATGCTATTTAACTGTTACTTTCTTAAACAACTACCTTAATACAACATTTTGCAAAGGGAACTCCAGTACATCATGGTCATCATATTTAACACCATCTGTCACTAAATTCAAACACACAAATATGCCTAAATGACAGTTTCCTCAACACAGTATTTCCTTCACTAAATTTAAAGTTTTAAGAGACATTCAAATAAGAACCTGTTACTTCCATACATTTGGAATAGGGTAAAGTCTCTAGTTCTAGTAATTGTGTATTTGTGACAAAGTTTTATTATTAGTTTCTATTATTTGAGTCCAAATACTAAATATTAATACCATCTGAAAAAAATCTGTGTCTCCCAACAATATTTCTATTACCCTGATCAGTAAGGAGTGGGACATACTCATAGCAGATTCACAAAATGAAATGTTTAGTGCTGAGGAATCAATGTCTACACTGCATGTTTTAAGTATTTTACTTGAGACTGGCTCTCATCTGGCACTGGAATGAATGCCTACCAGGAGTCAGAGTGCACCTAACTGTTCAATTTCATCTAGAAAGAATTTAAAGTATGGCATTAGCCAAAACCTGGCAAAAAGGCAGGGGTGTGAGAACTTGTTAAAAGCACACTACTGCTGAAAGTCAGTGACAACACATAAAATGCTACCAATAGGCTGATCCACTTATGTCACTTGAGGCAGTCATAATTCACAGGAAGAATTACACTGTTTAATTAGGCTTAACTTGCACTTACGCAACTCTCTCACAGACCCAGTGTGACTCTTTCACAGACCCAAACCTATACAATGTTAAGTTTTACTTTGCATATATAACTGAAGTATGACTTAATACCACCACATTTCACACTCCTGTAATATTTCCTTTCTGCAGAAAGACTTGCCCATATAAGATCTCTGAACTTGGTTCACAAATACTCTAACAGAATCCCTCTCTTTTAATCTCCATTTCACCATTTCACCCAGCTGGTAAACTTTCATATCATAGGTGGAAAACATAACAAAAAATTCAAGCATTAAGTAATTACCTCTACAGAAAAAGTTATTAGATAAGGAAGAAGATTGTGGAGAAGAACAGAAGGCCATAAATGAACAACATATGGAAAATCCCACTGATCTTCCGCACATGAAGATGTCAATGAATCTTTTACAGGAACAATATTGATGATAAGAGAGTGGTTAGTTGACCCCACAGACTGGCATTTCCTTTGTAACAAACTGTCAACGTTTTTTATAATGTCATCAAATGTAATTCCTTCACACATATCATATTCTCCATTCACTGCATTTTCATTGGTTAGTGGTTGCAAACTCAATATGGATCTGTAAATGAAAACATTTTTAGATACTCAATATGAGATTGAATTTTTCAATTATAAAAAAGTACTATGAAACAGGAACATTTTAGTATTATTTGGAAAATTTCTAGCAGTAATTCTTTCCCTGCCTTTATCTTGATTAAAGGAGGAATCAAAAGGTGGACTGGATCGCAAAAGTTCATGTTATTGTAACACTACAGGTTTTTTTGTTCCATACAACCAAATTCTTCTTTTAAAAAGAAAGGCATGTTGGAGATTCTTATGAAGAAGCTACTGAATATCCTTACAAGTGCTTCTCTATTCCTGTTCCAAGCAAAAGGTCTGGATAAACAACTTACTCTTATAACAGATGTGCAGAAAGTGCCTTTCTTTTCAGTCACATAAAGCATCAAGTTTATGGATTATTTACACACGTGGTTTTTTTAAGGCAACAGCTTTAATCTAATACAGCTGCTCCTTGACTGAAGATTTTTTGTTAGGACACATTTCCTTACTGCCTAGTGGAACTCATCTGTCCAATGAATCAGAATGTCACTAAAACTTATTAAAAGAAATATAGATAGTTAGAAATATTCACAAATCAATGAATCTAAGTAAAGTGTAACTTAAGTACTGAAAAATATACATGGTTTTAGTTGTGAAAAAAATAAGGAGAATATGTGCAGGAAAACAGAAGGGAAAAGTCTCTGTTATCATAAAAAAAATCTGCCTCAAAGTAAACCTACCTACCTAAAACTTGGTGACAGTTCAGTTAAAATGTAAACGAAAACTCACTGCTGTTTTAAGTTGTTAATGGATGTGCTAATAGTATAGCTATGCTGTAAGCCACGTTTTTCTAAGGTTGACAAATATCTACATCTTTAATAGAGTTTAAGTGTATTAGTTTCAATATTTTACTTCAGAATCACAAAATCAAAAGAAGACTTTTCAGAAAAACAAACAAAAAAAGCTGTACTACTTCTTTAGACATCACCTGACTAAGAAGAAAATCTGTCCTGTGTGGATAACAATCACAAAATTATTCAATCCAGAAGCACCTGAGCTCAGATTTTTAAAGTAACTTAGCTAATTTAACTTGTTCAGAAAAATGGATTTCAAATATTTCCAATTCAACAATGAAATAATATTCTGTTTAACTCAGACTAGATGCCCTGAGAAGATCCTACCCCAATAATGATAGCACAGTATTATTCCAGTATTAGGTAGCAAAGAGAAAAATTTTTTTAGCATATTCTATGGATTCAATAATTCACAATGTATAAACATATTTGCCGATAAAGGAACAATGTAATAAGGTACCTGTAAGAGGAAAAGGGTATGTTGAATTCATTTCCTGGTGAAGCAGTCCCTAAGTATCTTCCTTCCTCAAAAACATTAAAGGGGATTGAAAAATGATTCCTTATCTGTGTGAAATAAATATCCAGCAACATATATTAGGAAAGATGCAGTATTTTGAGAGCTCTCTCATTTTTTCATCTTACCCATCTACCATTCAAGGTCACATTTCAGAAGAACTGTCTCTGAAAACAGCAAATCTTTTTAAATTATCTAATTGTGCATTTTAATGCTCTATTTTATTTATGAAATAAATATATTAAGTGTAAAATGCTTTTCAAGGAGAAACACAAGACCCTGAAAAACCAAAGACAAGTAAATCTGAACTCTATGATAAGTTTCCAAAGAACAGTCTCCTAAAAATGTAATAGATACAAAGGTATGTGGGTTAAAAAAATCCATATGGCAGAAAACACATGGGAAGCCAAATGTTTAAGGTTAAATCATCAATGTCAATTATCATTTGAGGGCATGTAATTCTCTTCTTTGCAAACATTATTATTTATTTATTTCAGAGTTAATTTAATGACATTATTAGCTCTTGGAAAAAAAACTAGAGAAGAATCAAACAGTGAATCTGGTCATGAATTAAGCTATAAACCACTTCAAGCAAAAAAAGCAACTGAAATATAACAGGAACACCATCACTATAGAACACTAATACCTGAATCATCCCTGTATCTGTAAGCCATATAATGTCTATCAAAAAATACTACTCAATATACTCAGAGATCTTGCTTTTCAGTTGACAACGTACTAAATTTAAAATTAATGTATCAATGGTACAGGATGAAGAAAACAAAATAATCTGATTGAAGGATAAGCTTGTGGAACCACAATAAGGTTAAAAGAAGTTGATCACTTATACAAGACTGAAATTAGTGCCAGTATTAGGAAACATTACTGATTAATTACCCTGATCGAAAATCTGCTTGATTTCCACCACCATTCAACCCCTGTCTGTCACTTTGAAAAAGCTTTTTTCCTTGAAAATCTCTTCTAAACTACTTTATAATACACAAACCAAAGTTATATGAACCATCCAGGTACATTTTTAAAACAGCTTCTGTTAATTTTTATTTAAAGACTACAGGACCATTTTCATTCATTAAAAAATTAAAGTAAGTGTGAATTTAAAATGTATGGATATATAACAACCTGAATAGGAGAACGTATAGTTATCATCTTGCTTCCTTCAACAGTGTCAATTTGGCAGACAATGGACCTTTCAACACCTGATTCCTCGTGTCTCACTCTGTAAATACATCGACCCACTTTTGTCAATGGAATCTTTTCCACGGTAGAATGATTATGTGGACCTAGGATTTACAAGATGAGACATGAAACACTCAAAAGGAGCATAAAAATACACTTGAAGGACAAAAATGTGCATTCAACAGAATTCTCTGTGTCACTTGATCTAACAAGAAAAAAAATCAGATGAAAAAGTAAAATCACCACTCTTAATATGCTGATCTTGCAGTGTTACTACAGAAACAGCAAAGATTCTTTTTTTACAACAGAAGGAGTAAATGACTCCATCACTCAAATATTTAAGTGGGTTTTGCTACTGCAAATAAAGCTAGTGCTTCATAAGAAATGTTTACAAGATGTAATGGCTTATTACAAAGGTACAGTTCTTATATTGCAAAAACAATTCAACTAACACATTGTATGGTCAAGTTTGAAAAATTGTTAAAATAAATCAATTTAAATTGTTAACACATACACCATTAAAAATAGCTAAATTTTAATTTTAGCTTTAACTCTGGTTTGCTTAAAACTATTTAAAACAATCTTTTCTTAAGAACATCGCCCTTAAGAGTAACTTCTATAAGCACGTAAATATACAGGGCTCAGAATTCTACAAAAAAAAAAAAAATATTTTGAGCAGCTTAATTCTGCAATAATAAATAAATGCAAACAAAAATATTTGATTGCAATAAAGGTTAGTGTGGTAGTTTGGCCTATGCCTTCCTTGGTGACCAGTTTGTAACCAAGGAAGTGCCCAGATTTACCCAGTATTCCCTATGATTTTTACGTAAGCCAGGCTATAAGAAGAAAGGAGGAGAGGCCTTCGCCCTCTCTTTCCTTCCGGCAGCTTTGGAGGTGCAGGTTCCCTGCTGTTGAGTCTGTCGGGTTGGAGAGGGAGGCCTGGTGAGGCCTTGCCGACCTTGGGAGACAGAGGTTGCCAGCGAGCATTCCAGAGCGACTCTCGGTTGTCCCAAGGAGAGCAGTGAGATATTTCTTTGCTAACTCTTTTAGTTGTTAGATATTGGGCTACTAATCGGGATATATATATATTTTATTTTGGTTTTGTTCCTTTTTCCCTTCCCCCTTCCCTTTCCCTTGTGAAATTGTATATATTTCAATTGTATATAACTGTAACATAAGTGTAAATATATTTATATATATTTATATATATCACTTTAGCTGTCTCTCGTTTCGGGTTTTCTTAGTTGTTTTCTCCCTCTTCTCCCTGAGGTTTGGGGGGGCGGGGGGGAGACTTCTTGTGGTAAGGTTTGGAAACTTGGCAAGGAGCCAGCTTCAAACTATATCACTTAGTTACCTAAATAATTTATCATGGTAGAAAACTTATGCTGCAAAAATTAACGAGCATGATACATATAACTTCTAGCCGCAAAGACTAAAGTAAGATTTCAAATACTGCCACACATCTAGAACCCAAAGAAACACTCCTTTCACGTTATGGAGTCCTCCAATATTTATTGACCTGTATAAGACACAGTATTAGGCATGATGTAGTGTTTACAAAAACAGAAGATGTATGAACTTTGTAACTTACAGATTTGAATGTAAAATCTCTTGCTACTGAGTGTTGTCATCGCTGTGAACTGGTCACTTTCATTCTTAGTTCTAACAAATTCCATATTTAAATTCTCTCCATCTTTTAAATGAAATATTTTTGCTCCAAATTCAACATCAAGGACACTAAAGGCATCACTAGGCAAGACCATTATGGGAAGTCCTAAAGAATTTATTATTACAAACGGTGCTCGGTCTTTTTTGAAGATGTCTGAAGTTTGACTAGCTGCTTCAGCAAATGCCTAGGAAGCAAAAAAGAAATACAAAACATAAACACACTGAATAAGACTTCATCAAGATGATCTCTGAAAACATTCATTTAGCAATTCTAACATGGCATAGTTAAGAAATCTTTCTTACCGTGCCCAAGTTACTCAACATTTGCAGTCCACACTTGGATAGTGTAATGTTGAGCTGGTCTTTTGAGGAAACATTTATTACAGTTTTATATTCTGGAACTTTGTAGTTTTCTTCGTCTTCATCATCTGATTCAAGCAGCACTTTTTTTGCCTTTTTCATCTGAAAGGATATTTTTAAATAATTCTTATCTAACCACTCATTCTATATAAGCAAGTTTCACGTCAAGTCTCTCTATCTCTCCCTTTCCCATTACTATGTCCTGCCACGGTTCTCTCTTTTTTTTTTTTTTTTTTTTTTTTTTTTTTTTTTTTGTAAATAAAAGTAAAAGAGGGGGAGAATAAATAAGACAAGAGACAAAAGATATATTCTGGATGTCAATGAAATTTCAGTAATAGTAGCTACATTTATGATTATTTAAAATTAAAGAAAATACACTTAAATACTAACTACTAATGTATCCAGTAAATACTGTGTGATAACATTCAACTTAACATATCGAATAACACAGTGTAAAACCTTACACAATTTATTTCCTCATCTTAAAACAATAACCCCAAATTTAGTCTTTATATGTTTCCAAATCAAATACCTATTTTGTACGTTTTCATTTGGTTGAAGGAAAAAATAAAAATCTAATGGAATACATTTTTCTAGCCTTCAACGCTTTTGGAAATTATGTGTTTTCAAATGTTGTATTTCACATCTGGGCAAGAAGACATGAGGTTTGAGTCACTAGCTTCTACCTTTCTCCTGCACTAGGTCTCATATCTTCCTGGAAAATTCTTGGGAATATTTTTAATAGCAATTTCTTAACTGCAACATCTCAGTCCATAACCTTTATCCTTCTGAGGCCATTATTGTAGAAATTTGTTTGATGATGACAGTCCTAGGGAAAGGGTGGGTTTTCCATCCTAAGCAATCTCTCAGGTTAAAAATACTTGAAAGGTTTTGAAAAAAATCAGAAAACAATGAAATAAAACAGTTAAGACAGAAGGAATTAAAACAAAAGATACCTTCTGTCCTTAGATAAAGTCTTATCTATTTTGAATCCAGAAACTATTTCCATTAAAGACGAAAATGAAGTGGTAAGTGCACTACCCCCATAATACACTTTGTGCTAGTCAACAGGTATCAATTCTTCAAATACATTTCTGCTACACATACGACTGTGGAACAAGAGGAATGGTTTGTCTTTCCAAGGTCCCTGAATGCACCATTTGCATAAGGCCTAACAGACAAACCAGCCATTATGATTATCTAGTGCAACTGGAATCAGATCTCACCACCTGAAAGACAATATTTAACAGATATGTGAGTCTGGATCTTCCTTTGTACAAGAGCTGGTTTCATTCACCAATCAGGAAAAAAAGTCTAAGTAACCAACAAGAAGGAATAAAATTGTTAGATTAGTCTCAGCAATGAAAGGCACAGAGCATTTGTTTTTTCTAAGGGATTGAAATGGAAGATTCGAGTTCAGCTTTGGAAACTATACCTTGATTTCAAGAATCCATGGCTTGAATAAATCAGTCTTCTCAACTTCTAACGGTTCAAGCAAAGGTTCCCACACCCCAAACATCTCATTAAAATAGTGTACCTATCAAAATGCAGAAGTCAATTAGGAATTTACATACAAATGTTTAATTAGAAATTCTCATTTAGAAGTATATTAATTATTTTGGTAACATACAAGATTCATAATCAGAGTGCACTTTCAGCTCCCACCATAAGCTGAAACAAATGCATTAGAGAAATAAATGAGGCAGATAAGTCTCTACTGCAAAAACCCAGTTCCAAATAAAAGGTGCGTCACTTTCAGTATAATGTTGGCCTAAACTGTAGGCACTGGAAGTCAAAAGCACTGTAAATAAGGAAGAATCTACCTACAACAATCACTGGACTTTACGTCACTAATTTCCAAATATGAGCCAGTTTGGATGTTTTATGAAGAATACTGGTACCACTATAAAAACTACATAAGAATATATTCTACTGTAATCTTAAGTGAAGATTATCAGAGAGTTTTAGCCAGTTGTTACTCCAACATTTAGTACTGATGCAACAGATTTTTGAGAACTTGTATAAACTGTAAATGTGAGATGGTATAACACCACTTACTGTTCCATTAATGCATTACAGCTAATGCATTAGATTTTCATTTTAATTTAACTATCTTAAAACATCATTCCCATCATGGTCCCACAACACTTATCTGCAGGAATTTAGTCATTAAATATATGGGTTATTTTACTTTTCTTGTCTAAATAACATGTATATAGCACTTAGATAATAGGGCTAGCATGTTCAGAAAACTTTTTTTTATTGTAGAATTCCTCACCTCTAGCTCAAGACAAGAACGTAGGTTGATTAGAGTACTCCAGTTCTTGACTTCTCCAACAAATGAGGATTTGGCAAGAAGCATTGGTACAGTTCTGTGCCCAACTCCAGCTTCAAGTGTTAGAAAAACAGATTCTATTTTAATTTTCAATGACTCTCCTGTGGGAACTAGTTCAGTGGTTGTGTTTTTATCTTCATTTTCATTTGTCTCTTCAAGAAACCACATGTTTAGACTTTTTATATCTTTCTTATTCCACAAGTCTGGAGGAATTTGACTAATCTCTTCTTCTGTTGTTTCTGCAGTTTGATAAAGGGCTGATGTAATAGTAATTACTGTGTTTATGATTATTGGTGAAACCTACAAAAAAATTGGAGTAATTGGAAATGAGAAGCTAGTACAGAAACAGCTGCTTCCAGACACAAAAGTATAATGAATATGTTACACTAACAAAACACTTCTATTTTCTACATGGCTCTTGTTTGAAAATGCATTCCCTTCCACAAGCTATATAGTTCAGATTGTCAACCCCTGCCTTATTTCCAGATGGAACCTTTTTAAACTGCGTCATCCAATGATCTATCTGAACACTTCAAAACTTGTATCTCCACATCAGGCCATTTTATAAAACACAGATTCCAGCTGCGAAGCACAGTGACACAATTATTCAATTTCAATTTTATTTGTTTTGGCATGCTAAACAGGTAGGTGACCTGATGAAGAACAGAAATAATTCCCCACATCAGTCACTCCTGATTTTATTTTTTTTAAGAAACATGTGCCAAAAGCAACTTCATAGGCTGCTGAGCAGGAAATAGCAGAAAACTAAAATCACAATTAAGGTCTACCTACTTTTAACGTTAGAGATTTAATCATTAGATCAGCTGTCTGTGGATTAGTACCTGACTGTTTCATTTCAAAGAAGAAGTCACAAGGCTGTAATACCTATACAAAAGAGTAAAAACACATGTTAAATAGTGAAAAAAAAACCTGAAAAAACATATACTTTAAAGTAATACATATAAGTACTGAAAGGAAAAGTTACCATTATTTGGTTCTTCAAAATTAAGAGCAATCTGAACACTAACAACATGAAGAAAAAAAAAAAGAAGTATCCAGACGCATCACCTCAGCCATTCTCAATCATTAAAGATTCAAATGTCAGCTACAGGAAAATGCATTACACTTCAGTAACTCCACTCCTTGGTAAAGTCTGCAGATGTCTTCAAATACACTGCACCATCATGCCTTTGAGTTTTGAGGAAAATCAGATTTTCAGTTAAGGGCAACACATCAACAACACAGATACAGTATTCCTGGATAAACATATAACTGTTTGAATCCCAGTTCCAGCTTTATTTGCAATCAGTCCCTGCATGCTTTTACTTGCCGAAGTTTACCAAATCTAAGGTAACTCTATAAGCAAAATCACAGTGCTATGTGATTAACAGAGCACTTAGATATAGTTAGACTCTACTGACACTGTATTGACATGAAAATTTGCTCTCGAATCCCTACCTGAGAAGGTAAGTCTTTCAAAAACTGTAATTTCAAACCATACTGATTTTTGCAGTCTTCCATGACATCAGTCTGTATCTGAATCAGGCGCCGGTGGCGTAGAAACACCCTGAATCAGTTCAACCACACTTTTCCCAAGTGAGTTTGAGCTAACAGAATTTGTTGTCCATAATATTATTTTATACTCTCTTGCTCAAATTACATTTTTTAATTACATTTTTTCTTATTCTTTGTTACAGACAGGAATGAAAAATAACATATTCCTCTTTAAAGCAATGCACATGTAAGAAATGCATAGAAACAATCTCATCACTTGTGCTATTCTATATCCAAAAGCTAGTTTCCTGTCTATCTGGGGAAACCTATTTGGCATCTGGATGTGGCACTAAGGGATATGGTTTAAGGGTGACTGTGGTGGTGCTGGCTTGATGGTTGGACTAGATAATCTTGAAGGTCTCTTCCAACCTTGATGATTCTGTTATCAGAAGGATGAATTCATCCAATCTGATGTTTTCCTTAAGTATAGGCAATATAAAATCTTACTATCAACACCACCCTTCAGCAATCTTGTAATCTTCACATAACCTAATATCACTTAGTTTCTTTCCTTTCTTGACCAAAGGCAGCCATGGAATCTCTAATCCTCTGATTACTTTCCCAGACTGGATTGTTTACAGAAAACCTGAGTTCTTAAGTTTGCTTACATGCATGTTTTCAAAACGGTGGTTATGTGGCTACCTGCAGCAAAAGTCTTTTTTTTTTTTTTTCTTTTAAGTATTCCACTCAAGAACATTCTGAATCTTTCAAGGAAGGTACTGTTTAAGTATTTAAACTAGTGTCCTCTGAAGTTTTTTCCCTATCTATAGCACAAGCATCCTGTCAGATACAGGTCTTTTTCTCTGTTTCTACAGTCTGAGATGAGGTTCTGGCAGAAGATATTCCTGTAAGAGGGAAAGCTTGGTGTGAAGCCTTCCAATTGCTTTGTAAAAAGAAAGCCATATTTATGCCACATTTGCCAGCTATGGAAATGGAAATCAAGTGATGTGGCATTGTGCTGTTGCTATCAATGGAAGTGCATCGCTTTCTCAATGACTAGATTAACATATCAGTGCAATTAAAGACTTCTACCTAGGGAGTTAACTCAGCTGCTACGATTCTACCTGAAAATGAGTCCCAGTCCTCTGTACTTATAGCTTTAGTCTTTTCAGTGTTAACTCCATAAGTAAGCAAGCATTAACAGAAAGCTGAAAAAGACTCACAAATTCATCAGTGGTCTGAGTAATGGCTAACAGTTGGATATACTGTCAATTTTAATTTTTTCTCTGATGCAACAATATCATCACAGAGTTAACTGAGGTACATTCCGCTGTACAGGCAGAAAAGCTGTAAGAAGCTCCAGGAGTCAATGCAATTCCACCTGGTCAGTAACTGACCTGTAACTGATTCTGTTGCCAAAATGTAAACACGCAGCTTCAACTATAGCAGATAATTCCTTAATACAAAGGAATTTATGAACAGCATATCACAATTAAACTATTTCATAATAGGTACTTCCCATTCTCTCTGTGACCCTGTCATTCTCTTTCATAACTACTTGATGCAAACTTTCAGACTGAAAGACTGAAAGTATTCCAGATTTACTATACTGCATTTGAAATAGTGTAAACTTATAAAATTCTATTTATTTGGCTTACACAGGATATGAGATATAATTTACATTTTACTCCTTGAGGCTCTTCAATTTAGCTTGTCATACAAAGCAAACATCAACACCACAAGACAAAGATGATGTTTTAGGCATATCAGAAAAAAAACAGAATAAAATCAACAAAATGCTAGCCACAAAATTTTACTCATCTATCCGTGGTATACATTTTAACAACGAAAGTTTCAGAAATAACTTGTATTTTAGCTTGTATAAGTTACACAGCATCTTTTAGATACACACTGGATGTTTGCAAACTCACCGTAGTAATGTTCCCATTCCTTTTTTCTGGAATAAATGGGCATGCTTTCATTTGTATGTCTTTAACAGCAGCTGTCATGTTGTACCTTCCAGGGCTACTTTTAATGAAGACCTCACACTGTGTTGTAGCTACCAATGCAGGAGCATCACTTCTTGTTAAATCAGCCACAAACACAATCTCTGGATTTTTAATAACAATGTTCATCTCCATGGTAGATACAGGCTGCACAGGTGCTTCAAAAACATAAATTACATTAGTTTAATTGTTCAAAGATTAAATTTTAATCATTTGCATCTCTTTTTAACTTACATGGAAGTTTTAAAGATTTAGTGATAAGATCTAACATAACTGGTGTCAGCAAATCTGTAGATCCCTGCAACTGGCTGGGATTTCTAAGATCTTTGCTGGAGGCACAAAACCATTAAAGACCTAATTACTTTCAGATAAAAAAAAAGACTCCACAAAACGTCTTTGTCAAAATCAAAAGGACTTTGACAGTATCAGCACTGTTAAAGTCTCTGACAATAATCAGCTGACAATTAGTTGATATTGAATATCAGTTTTATTCAATACCTACATCAGCCAACTATGAAAGTGTTGGGCACATTTTTTACTCTCTGGAGTAGGAAAACCACATTTTCCATGGGATAATAATGCAGCACTTACTGATGTTTGATGTAACCATTTGCAATAACAATATACTTTCATATAAAACTTCCTTACCTGTTTAGATTTTCATCATCATCAAAATAATCACAACAGCCCTGGCTGAGGTGGACACAACCAAGATATTTAGGGCACAGTAAAACAAAACCAAAATAAACAGGGACTTGCTTGGTCCACCTGATGCAAACTACCTGAGGCCTGGAAGCATAAAAAGCCTACTTCCTCCTCTTACGCTCTAATTTTTGATATCAGATACTCAACCTAAAAGCCTGTCTTCTGATGTAGGGAGAAATGTGCATCAGTGGACAAGTGAAATGACATTTCTAGGCAGCAGTATCAGGCAGGCTGATTTCATGTGTAAGCCTAATATAATATGGTCCATCACTCTTCAGAAGGATGAAAATGATGACAGCGATAATCATCCTTATAAACAAAAGAAAACAAGCCTAAAGAATGCCAGCTGTAACTGTCCTTTTCCATTTTATTTTATTTCATTTTAAACATGCATCTTTAAGTAGTCCTTTGTCTGGTAAGACAAGGTTTCATTTGGAAATAAAGACCAAAGGTCATGAACCTATTTCCATGAGGCAAAGAAAGCAACACAGTTACAAGAAGCTGTTCCATACACATAAACACAGGAAATAACATAAAATGAGTATTGTATTTTTTAAATAGTATTACAATGCCAAAATTACGTGGATATTTAAATTCAGATTTTAAACTATTCCCAGTATATACCTTGGTCCTTTAAAGGTAATGTCTGTTTGAGATTTCTCTGTGCAGCAGCACTTTCTGCATTAGCCTTTAGAAATATATCTGCTACAGTAAGTAGAAACTCCATGCTTGCACAAAGGTATATCTCTTGAACAATCACATCAAGAACAGTGCCATCTCTCCCCTGTTTGTAGCTTATATCCACCATAACTTTCTTTTCAAATCCATGTTTCATTTCCACCATTCTGAAAGACAATTAAGGTGGCATTTAATGAGATAATAAAAAAACAGCCACAAATACTGAAAAACATGCAAGATTCTCATCTAGCTTCAATACATTAACAAGAGTGAATTTAAAAAGTAATACCAGTAATTTTAAAACATGACCAATTAAAGCATTAACATAAATTTTATATAATTTTAAAACTAACTGGACTCTCATACACTGATAACTAAGGGTGTTGATAGCTTTAGCAAATCAAATCATCATAATTCCTTGTTCACATATCAAAAGTACTACACTGACATTTGTTACTACTCATGAAAAATAATCCTAGTCTTACTTAAAAGTTCATTAGAGCAGAAAGCAAAAATTTTTCAATGTATATTTATTCATTTCATATTTATAGTTCGATTTATTTCATTTATTCATTTATTAGCATTTATATTGGTCTCTCATAAAGATATGTGGAACAAAATCCTAGTAACACATGTAAGTCTACAGTAACAGGTACGCTAAAACAACAGCAGTTTTAACAGAATACTAATAAAATGGAACATTTTTAACTATTTGTCAAACTCCAGTAAACAGTAATTCATGTCAAATCACAGACCTTGGTGTAGCCTTCTGGATTGACTGTCTTTTATCATCTAATGTACAATTTGTCAGTTTGACTGAAGCATTCATTGAGCCATCTGATAACATTTTCAGAGCAGCTGACATCAAAACTAATTTAAGCTCTGCAAGCTTCAAAAGGTCATCTCTCTGATCCAAACTGGTAGCCTGTTTAAATCAAATGTTTGTAGACTTCATTACAGGTAGGGAAAATAATATACTGGTGTGATATACAGTTTTATTCTAATAAAATTTCCAAAAATAATATATTAAATGAGTCCACTACTCATTCAAAAGACAACCACAACAAATAAAATACAGAGAAAACTTAAAGAAAGCTTTATCCTCCTACCATCTTTCTAAAGCAAGCTTACATCAGTGAGAGACAATGTTTACAAGAAAGTAATGCAATTTTGGTTTCTTTGTATGTAAAAACACATAGTGTATGCAAAGATATCAATTAAGAATTAAATTTTGTCTCTTATGACTATGCAGTGTTTAACCAGACACTGGAAAATTGTTCATAATCTAAAATAATATCCAATAAGTCTACAATAAAATATTACCTTTTGTCAGAAATCTGCTGTAAATTTAAACCAAGATCAATATAAATGCATTCCTACTGTAAATACAAATTCAAAATTTCTCTCCACAAAAAAACCCAAAAATTATTTTTGTGTTTGTGTTCACATGTGTATGTGTAACTAATGCATAGGCTGTGTTCCTCTGCATTTTTTTCTTCCCAAACTGTATTTTAAACTAAGATAAATTTCCATCAAATTTTTACTCAGGTCACAGAAGATGCCAGGTATTATGCTGGTTATTCTCTTTCCTGTAGTATCTGCGAAGTGATTTAGCTAAAATAGCTGTTTATCATTTCCATCACATTTGTTACTATTGCTAGAAAACACCTTCTCTCCTCATAAATTAAACTATTCTTGTTCAGAATTTCCAGGACTCCAGGCAACCTTAAAGCTGTTGCTTTCTCTTAGTAACCAAAATAATATTTACCTGTTTTGAATTTGGACTATACAACACTAAAGTCAGAGAGTCGAATTTGAAGTCCAGTTTTAGTGTTGTTTTTATTTGTACAGGTGAATGCAATTCCACAACAGCTGATGTCACAACAGTTACACCTTTCAGAAATCAGAAAAACAGTTAACACTAAAGAAAATTACCTGGCTGCAAACAAGGAGAAAAGCAAAACAAAACAAAACATCCTCACTAATGACCATGAAGACAACAATTTCCCTTTTCTTCCACATGTAAATCCATCCTCACTTAGGATTTGTTTATCATGCTTTCTGTAATTACTTTTCACAAAATCACACAGCATTTGAGAATATAAAACACTCCCCTTATATATTCTACATGTGATTTTTACCATCTTTAAGACATAAATATACAATTTCCCTTAGTGTAGTATGGTACTCCTTGCCAGAATGTTACAAAGAATACAAACTTACTTTCATCTTTATTTGTTCATCTGCCACATTTTTGCTGTTTTTCACATTTAATACAGGAATTCAACGAAAGCTGCTTTTCTTAACTTTGCCTTTTTATTTAGTATGTGCTGAACAGTCTATGTGCAATGACGTATCGAACTTTTAGGGGTGCCATAACTATGACAAGACAAATAGATCTAAATCTGAACAGCAATGGAACCAGCACACATAAGAAAAAGAGTACCATGGCAGCTTCCTAAAGTTGGGATGTTACCACATTCAACCAACAGACTTGTAAGTGCTGCCTCACATTATGGCCAGGTGATGGAGAGTTGCATTCTGGAGGCCATCTCTGTCTGCATGAATGACAGGGAAGTGATCAGGAGTCGTCAGCATGGATTCACTAAAGGGAAATCATACTTGACCAACCTGATTGCCTTCTATGATAAAACAACTACCTTGATGGATGAGGGGAGAGCAGTGGATATTGTCTACCTCAACTTCAGCAAGGCCTTTGACCCTGTCTCTCACGAGATTCTCACAGGCAAACTCGGGAAGTGAGGCCTGGATGAGTGGACAGTGAGGTGGACTGAGAACTGGGTGAACAGCAGATCCCAGAGGGTCATAATCAGTGGCACAGGATCTAGTTGGAGGCCTGTCACTAGTGGTGTTCTCCAAGGTTCAATACTGGGCCCAGTATTGTTTAATTTCTCCATCAGTGACCTGGAGGGGCAGATGCCTCCTCAGTGAGTTCACTGGCGACACAAAGCTGTGAAGAGTGGTTGATACCCCAGAGTGCTATGCAGTCCTTAAGGAGAACCTCAACAAGCTGAACAAATGGGAGAGAACTGCCTGAAGTTCAGTAAAGACAAGTGCAGGGTCCTGCTCCTGGGGAACAACCGCAGGCACCAGTACAGGTTGGGGGCCAACATGCTGGAAAGCAGCTCTGTGGAGAAGGACATGGGGATCCTGGTGGACTGTGAGCTGCCTATGAGCCAGCAGTGTGCCCTGGTGGTCATAAATGCCATGGTATCCTCAGATATGGAATTATATCCAATTGGTGGCCGGTCACCAGTGGAGTTCCCCAGGGCTCAGTATTAGGACCAGTTCTCTTCAACAGCTTTACTGATGATTTGGACAAGGTGATCAAGTCAGTTCACAGATGACACTAAGTTGGGTGGGACTTGATGATCTGCTGGAGAGTAGGAAGGCTCTCCAGAAGGATCTGGATAGCTGAATTGATTAATCAAGGCCAACAGCATGAGGTTCAACAAATCCACGTGGTGGGTCCTGACCCTGGGTCACAGCAACCACATGCCATGCTACAGGTTGGGGGGAAGAGTGACTGGAAAGCTGCCCAGTGGAAAAGGATGTGGGAGTGCTGGTGGACAGTGGCTGAACATAAGCCAGCAGTGTGTCCATGAAGGCCAGTGGCATCGCGGCTTTGATCAAAAATAATACAGTCAGCAGGACCAGGGAAGTGATACTCAGCCAGCACTTGAGGAGAGGCTGTACTTTGAATCCTGTGTCGAGTTCCGGCCCTTAACAACAAGAAAGACATTGAGGTGCCCCAGCATGTCCAGAGAAGGGCAACAGACTTGGTGAAGGAAGGGTCTGGAGCGCAAGTCTTATGAGAAGCAGTTGAGATAGCTGGGGTTGTTTAATCTGGAGAACAGGAAACTCGCGG
The DNA here is from genome assembly GCF_003945595.2 of Pipra filicauda. Lineage (NCBI taxonomy): Eukaryota > Metazoa > Chordata > Aves > Passeriformes > Pipridae > Pipra > Pipra filicauda. The sequence goes on from NW_024104853.1 coordinate 43,301, forward strand.
GTTTTGTCACTCCCTACAACTACTTGAAAGGAAGTTGTAGCAAGGGTTGGTCTCTTTTGACAGGCAACTAGTGATAGGACAAGACGACACAGGCCTCAAGGTGAGCCAGGGGAGGTTCAGGTTGGACATCAGGAAGAATTTCTGCTCACTGGAAGGTGGTGGAATCACTATTCCTGGAAGTGTTCAAGAAATTACATGGATCTGGCACTTAGTGCTGAGGTTTAGTTGATGTGGTGGTGTTCACTCAAAGGTTGGATTCGATGATCTTGGAGGTCTTTTCCAACTTTAATGACTGATTCTACAGTATTGTTAAACACAACTGAATCTGCCATCCTTTTATATATAAATGCAATTCCAACAAAAGTAATAAACTGATAATAATACCTAAAAATGCCAGACTATGTCATTTTAGAAAATATTACCTGCAGAGTGCTGTGAAGTACTATGCATATCACTACAATATCTAGTTGATTCTTTTGCTTCTGGAAAAGATGTTGATGCACCAGAGCTTTCCCCTGTATTTTCATTTAGTGTCCTCAGTATTGTGGTAATATCTTCCTGACTGAGAATTAGCTTTAAAAACAATTGGAATTAAAATCACAATTACAACTCAGTTCACGTAGCTTTCCATAACTAAAATGTGAGTTTACAAGTAAACAGATAAATTAAATTAATCTCATATGAGTCTCTGTTTAGGACACTAAAGACCAAGTAAAACGTTTTTCTCAAATTCACAAAACCTTCATGGTAATTTCTAGAAATCAGAAGTCAGTCACACATTATTTTGTTTTCATCCAAAAAATTTCTTTACCAACCTATAGTTTAGAAACTAGAACATTAGATGTACACATGCAGTTGGACTTCCAGTCACCCAAAACTGTTATGTGCATTTAGTCACAAAGTAGTTTACATTAATAGTTATGAGTTCTATTTCAAAATCTGGTAAAATGGCTTTCCTCATACACCTGACAACCTTTATATTTTTTAATGTTAAATTTAAATGAACACATGCACTAACTCATATTCAGGTTTGTCATGGGTATGAATTCATGCTGCTATTAAACAAACCAATAAACCCCAACTTTTTCCAATCCTTCTTTGAAAGATACTGACAGGTAAAAGAAGGCTATAACAGCACAAATATGTTTTAACTAATAATAGTAATTTATAGTACAAAGTCTCCCTGCAGTATCACAGATGAAACAGAACTCAGATTAGAAAAGAAAGCTATTCGCTTCCTTTTCCCCTATCAAGCAACAAAATCCACTCTACATCTACGTCTTGAAATCAAACAACAACCTAACAAATGAGCTTGGACTTTAACGGAGAGAAAAATAAATCCATTTTCCTCAAACATTATAACAGTTGACTTCAGAAATGAGTGCTTACATTCATAGCCTTGAGTCGGCCAGATATTTCAATATCAGGAACTTCATTATACCACGCGGCAGCTAAATTTCGTTCAACAGCTACTTCCAGATTGATTGGCTGCAGCAACTGTACTTCTGTTTGCAAAGAACCTTGCTCATAGCAGGATCTGTGAACAGAAACAAAATACTCCCTGCTTTACATATTTTGCTTACACATTCTAACAAACACATTTCTGTACTTCCTTAATGTTTTTAAACAGTGCTATGAAACTGTCTTTATACCACTCTTAGTAGCTCTAGTTAATATCTTACTCCACCAGCTAGGCATCTTTCTTTGTCAGGGAGGAGACATCAGGCACCTATACCAGGCACACAGCATATAAACTCTTGCAATTTAGGACATCTTACCTGATCTCCAGTGGAGAGCAATTTTTTCTTTCTTCAGTACTCTTCAAACCGTGTTTGAAAAGCCCCTTCGCCCTTCCCTCTCCACTCACCAATCCCTGCACCAACAACCATTTTCAAACAGATTTTTATGGCTATCTGACTTAGTACCTTTCCTGCTCTGCACAGCCTGAAAATCCCATTGAAATAGCCAGTTACAAATGGGTATAACCTGTCCCAAAGTAATGAATGATACATAAGTCTATGCTACTAAACATCATATCATGGCTAGGCTTCACGAACGAAGATTTAGGAAGGCTCTATCCACATTGCTACTAAACAATTTTGCCTATAAAAACATTTGCTTCTATTTAAAGATATGTAGATTGCTATTCTTCCTAAACCATACAATTTTATTGCTTTTAAAAAATGTTAGTTTGCCGTTATATTTCAAGATAATAGTGTATCTGTCAACCACCAACCTTTAACTAACTATTTAGCAACTCCTCAAAGCTCTCTGTCTGAAGAAGAATCCCAGAAGCATTTAACGAATTTTAAAAATATTGACATTACATTACCTGTATAACTTTAGTTCACTCAATTTCACCGTCATAGAGTCAATAACAGGTGGAAGATTATAAGACATTCTTGTTTCAGCGATAAAGAATTGGTTCTTCACGGTGATTAGACCAAGATCAGCCACCAGAACATTCTCAGACATTGCTGATTGTGGAATTATTACAACAGGCGCTTTAATGTTAATATCTAGTGCCAAACGGGAACTACGTTCTTTTACACCTGTAGCTGCTTTCTCTGCTGCTTGAACAGTTGCTTCAGTAAGAGCTTCCTTCGCAGCTTGAAAGTTATTTATAAAAGCCTAGGAAAAGAATACAGATCTTGGAAATTAATTACTAAGAACTGCACTACTTCAAAACCACTAAGAATCATAGTTATTCTTAAGAGACTATTTTTCCTACACATTTTTTCCAAATCCTTTAATAGGATAATCTTTCCTCAAATATGATAAACTATGCATATATATATATATATTTACATACTAAATATTTGGAAAATTATAATTATATTTGGTAAGAGCAGTGATCACTCCATACAGAATCCTTTTCTGGTTCTGACAATATTACTTGAATGCTAAGAAACAGTATCTGGGAAATTTAACTTACCAAAATAGATGAAACAAACTTGTTGACAAAAAGTACTTGAATACACCCAACAGTTAGATAAACACGATTGTCAACAACATCCATATTTGAATATGCAATGTCATCTGTAGCATTCACATATGATATCATTCTGAAGTTGAAGACTTCTTTTTCTGTGATGTACAGAGCCTTAGGAAGACAAAAATACAGTATCTCTACTCTAAAAACTTACATGCTGAAGAAACTTAACTCTGAAATAAACATAATACCTCACACTCCTATGACATTTTTACCTCAAATATCTCAACAAGAAATGAAAAAAAAAATCAAATTTAAAAAATTTATTGAAATAGCTGAAAATATTCAGTTAGAATCTCAGCTTGAATAATTCTGTTCATTAAAGTCAGCAGAACAAGAGATGTAATGAGCAGCTGGGTATTACTGGGTATCACAGTTGCACAAATTAATGTCAGCCTAATAATTACTGGTTGTGGGAGCAAAATCAGTGTGTCTCTAGAGAATGCTGCTCCCACCAAATACATAAAACATGATTGAAAAAAGTCACAGCAGAGAGATGAGTCCATAAGTAAGTTCAATTTAGCATCAATATTCCACTCAAAAAAGTCAATAATAAATGCAAATGCATACCTTTTTATACAATGCTGTCTCATCAGAATCCAAAATAACGATGTTCTTCAATTTTGCAGTCACTTCGGTTGCTGTTTTCCTCATGATCACTTGGCTATCCAGACCTCAAAAAACAAGATATACAAAATCTATAGACTGTTCTGGTTACAAAGTTCTGTATCTTCGTGACTAAAGTTTTTCTCCTACCTTCAATGTGAATTTCAGCTATTCTATGTTTTTTCTCTCTAATAAAGATACTCAAACACGATAAATCTGCACAGATATTGAGGTCAATAACATCTTCATACTTCAATTTTTTTGATGCTGTGGGAAACACAAAATAATAAAAGTTACAGTTTTTCCAAGAGGAGATTTAATATTTTAGTGTCTCTTTGAACTGCACAGTAAGCAAAAGAGGAGACTGATGCTCCTCAAGTATAAGGTAACAACTGTAAACAACTGTAAACAACTGTAAACAACTGTAAACAACTGTAATGCCACCAAAAGCCTTAATTCATACCAGGAAAAAAAATTTTAAAATGACAATTTATGAATTTTTTATTTGCATCTACTCAGTGCCTTGAATACACAGCAAAGGTACGTCTCAATCTCTGTGTCAGAAAACTACACATGGATAAGCATATAAATCCCAAGCAAAATTTCTCATATCAAGTCACTAACAGGTTTACTAAACTAGAAAATACATTCATTTTCTTCTTGCTTAAGTGAAGAGAAAGGAATGAAAAGAGGAAAAATATAATAAAGAAACTTACTTAATTTCTTAAGAACATCCTTCTTCTCCTCTATTTTTTCAGGGACTCCTGCAACTTTAGTTTCTTGTTTGGGTAGAAGATTATTCAGATAGTTCATAGCATTCAGCAGAGCTTCAGTATGCAAATGAACATCTAAAGATGAAAAGTTCACCTAGAAGAACAACTTTTGTTTATTCAATATGCCTGTCTCCCCACTCTGAGAAAACTATGTTAAAAAAAGACATCATACCTTTATTTTTTGTAGAACATTCTGATAGGTAGTTTTGAGTTCTGGTCCGTTAATATCAGTCTATTCCATCAAAAGTGCACACAAAACAAATAAAGAAAACAGGAGAAGTTTGGAAATTTCATTAGAGAGAACTTATATTCAAAACCACTACAACTTAAGATGTACAAGTTATTCTGTTTAGGAAGCAGACAAACTTTGCACATGACACTCAAGATGCTAAAGGCATAAATAAGTGAGAAGAAACTTCAACAATTACTCCATAATATTGTACTATTTATGATAGGTTTACAATTCAAAAGCAAAGTCTGCTCTTTTCTCACCTTTATGTACTCTAGAGTGAGAAGATCATCTTCTACATTATCCAATGTAGTAATTATGTAAACTGGCTTGTCGTTATCATCTTAAAAAAAACCACAAAATAATAAGATTACTTTTTTTAAAAGAAAAAAAATCTACAACTTTCTTAATCTATATACTACAAACTAGGCTACTAACTGTCATTACTGTTTAATCACAAAACCTCTTTTGCAGACCTAAACTACTTAGATGTCTCTCAAATCATCAGCACCAGAACGTATTTACCAAAGCACTAATAAGAGAATGAGCTCCTACTTCCCCCCCCAATATTTAATTTAGAAAGCAAATCTTCCTTAGTTGACAAAAGTCCTACAAGACTTTTTGAAGACAAATTCAAAATGTTATTTGTGAGTAATTTTTTGATCAGACTATAAACACTTACCCATATACTCTGGGCACAGCAGACAAACTTCACGAAGGAAAGCATTTGCAGTCATGTCGAATGTTCTTAATTTAAGTTCTGTGCCCAAGCCCAAAATATCAAGCTGTAGCACAGGTATCTCAGTATTATCAGTACAACGGCATAATTTAACTAAGACCTAAAAAAAACACACCCCCAAAACCAGTAGGGGATTATTCTCTTAGTTTTTATATAGGATAAAATATTTACATACATTCTACCAGTTAATGTGTATTTGTGTATTGACCATTTAACACATTAATACATTAATACATACAGCAAACACCTTGGAAAAAATAAACAATTCATCAAGTAACATTGCTCAATTTGTTTGCCGCTATTTTAACAAAAACTTCAAACATGCACACTTGTAATACCAAAGTAACAGTTACACAAACTGTGCAGACAACAGGATCTGGGAAAAACTGGAGCAGAAAAATATGGTTTTTGTTACAAGAGGAAACATTAATGAAGTTTTCCCAGTGAACACAGCAGTATCTAGAAAAAACATGTCAAAAACTAAATATTTACCTAAAACAAATACATAATGTGATTTTTGAGTGATAGGTAAAGAAAATTCAGTGATAAAACTGGATAAAGCAAAGTATTTCAGTGATGGAAATGATGTAGAAGCACAACTGTGGCTTGGGAAAAACTCTGCACAATAGTTTTGGCAAAAAAATGGGGAATGAATACTTCTGCAGGCATGGATTTATGAACACAACAAATAGGGGAAATTACAGTCCTGATGTGCTTCAGAGAGATTTTTAAAAAAACAAGTAACTTTACCTCAGCAACTTCAAACCTGAGCTGGAATTCTGTCATATTTTTCAAAGATTCTTGTTTCCGTAGTCTTTTTTGCCTTGCACTACTGCCAGCTTGCTTGAGGGAACCAGACGGGGCTTCAAAAAATGTCACTTCTTCCATAGGACTGCTTAGTGCATCATAAAATTCTTCTTCTGATTCTATGGATTAATTTACAACAACATTACATACACAGTTTAGACACCTAAAATTTTTGTATTACTGTGACTTAGAATTTTTATGCCTACATCTATAAAAGCTTAAATATCCAAGTATCTAGCTCATAATTAGCAACCAATAAAGTCTGTTTCTATAATTACCTCCACTCCTGCTATCACAACTTTACACCACACCTACAGCTATCATGTCATCTTAAATTTCAGTTCTCATCAGCTAATTCCCTTATCAACATTCTCTCACTATTGGATGTGTAACAGACAGCACAAACTGTGGCTCATCTTGCCTTTGGTGCATATTAATAGATTATCTCCCCTGCTGGCCTGACTGCTGCTGAGGGCTGCAGCCTCTGCTTCAATATCAGGGGCACTACTTTGGATCTCTCCCTGCTATAGATCTCCCATTTCAGGAGAGACTCCTAAGGACTATCAAGCTTTTAATCCACTTGACATTACTATGGAAATATAAACAAGACAAATACATTGCACTGTTCTGTAAAGCTCTTGTCAGTCACCTAAAAATCATGAAGACTGAAGTTTGAGGTAACTGTGGAAAAAGTATCCTTCTCAAGAAATTATATGAAGAGCTATTTTCTAAGGCTTGAAAGCATCCCTGAATTTGGAGGGTGAAGATCAAGAAATAACATGAATCACTTAAAAAGATCGTACAGCTGTATGTACAGTATAGATTAAAAATCAGACTTTATTCAATCTAAATCTAGTTATTACTTTCTCAAATTACTTGTTGCCAGCATTCATCCTCCTTTCATCCTCATTTTTAAGAGTTGAAAGACACTTCCTTTGGACACAAAGGAACTCATACAAAAAATAAATGAAGATGCACAAATACATATTTCTATATATACTGCACATACACTGAGTTTAAAGCTATAAAGTAGATATAAAAATTAACTTTGCTAATAATTTCACTAGTGTTTGCAAACCACATATATCATTACCTTGAGAAAGGAGAAGAAGTACTGTTCTCTTTTCTCCAGCTGAGTGTTTTGGCATCACAAAAATAATTGATACTGAAATAATACTGATATATTTGCTTATTTTCAAATGTAACTACTAGATGAAATGTTAGGATCTAGCTAAGCTCTTTGAACAGCAAAACAGTACTAAATACAAGTGGTTTCTCCACAGCCAATCTTCTATTTTGAATCGAAAAATTCATTCAAAATGCTTGCTTATTAAAACACGGTAGTAGTTTCTAACAATCATCGTTTCAGGATTTTATAATTTAAATAAATCCAACTAAATAGGAGATAACTCCTTCATAAGAAGAAAATAATCTAAACTGTCATCACAGGACTAAGTACATACTAAATGTCATAAATATTACTTCAGATGCTCTGAACAGAGACTTGCAACAACATATGCTAATACAAAAACATACAAACCATACCAAACAAACATGTTACCGTTTTACCTTCAGAAAGAAAATGACAACAACAAGCATACAAAATTTTACTGCTGTGAGAAAATACACAAATAGTTTGTATAGTGTGAATTATAATAAGCTACACACAATATAACATTATTCAACCCTCAAGAATTTGAAACAAAGCCAAAAGTGGTTGCTTACAGTAAGAGTAATAAATTCATTCAATGAGCTCCAAAACTTCTTGACTTGACCTATTTCTTAAGCAAAACTTTAAATTAGATTATATTACCTGACTCAGGAAATGAATGAAGATCCAGAGCAGGAAACATGCCTTGTGATAAATGTGGTGCTGAAAGCACAGGGGATATTCCAGCCTGAAACAGGAGGTACCATAAAATTTTTTGCTTGAATTTATTGGTCATGCTATTGCATGCACATATGCTCTGTGAAAGTTTTACCACTTAGGGAAACTTGTCTAAGTTTAAATGCAAATCATTACAGTTAAACACTTACATTACTGAAATTACCAACATGGGGAGAAATGAGACCTAAATTAGACAGAAGCAGCAGGTATTGCACTGTCATCTAGTTACAGAGAGAACACAGGAAAGACAGTGAAGAGGTTCAAACATACAACTTCACAGATCAAAAGAGGGACAGAAGTGGCACATCATATGAAAAATCACACAATACAAGTGCCAGGTGGAAAAAAAAGAAAAAAGAGCTAGACAAAACATTAGAGCAGACAAAACTTTCTTGATTTCACAGAATCGTAGATACATTTAGGTTGGAAAAGACCCTTCAAGATCACCAAGTCCAACTAGCATTAAACCTAGCACTGCCAGGGACATGGTTTAGTGGCAGAATTAAGTGCCACATCTACAAGTCTTTTAAATAGCTCAGGAGTGGTGACTCATCCACATCCCTGGGCAGGCTGTTCCAATGTTTGACAATACTTTTGGTAAAGAAACTTCTCCTAATATCCAACCTAAGCCTCCCCTGGAGCAACTTGAGTCTACTTACTCTTGTCCCATCGCTTTTTCCTTGGGAGGAAAGACAGACAGTCTTTCTGGGAGTGAGGGACCTAAAACTGAACACAGGATTCTAGGTGTGGCCTCACCAGTGTCAAGGACAGGTGGAAGATCACTGCCCTGGTCCTGCTGGCCACACTATTTCTGATACAGGCCAGGATGCCACCTGGGCACACTGCTGGCTCACGTTCAGCTGCTGTTGATCAGCACACCCAGGTCCTTTTCTGATGGACAACTTTCCAGTCAGTCTGCCCCAAGTCTGTAGCACTGCACGGGGTTGTTATGGCCAAACTTAGGACCCAGCATTTTGCTGTCTTTAATCTCACTTCTTCACACATCTGAAAAATCAAACACTAGTAGAGAAACTGAGGGGAGATCTCACAGCAGTCTACAACTTCCTCACAAAGGGAAGCAGAGGGGCAACCACTGACCTCTTTTCTCTGGTGACCAGTGACAGGACCCAAGGGAACAGCCTTAAGCTGGGTCAGAGGAAGTTTAGGTTGGGTATTATCATCCAGAGGGTGGTTGGGTATTGAAGCAGGCTTCTCAGGGAAGTAGTCAAAGCACTAAGTCTGACAGAGTTCAAGAAGTTCAAGAGTTCGAGCATTTGCACAATGCTCTCAGGCACATGGGTGACTCTTGGGGTGTTCCTATGCAGGGCAAGGAGTTGGACTCTGATGATCCTTGTGGGTTCTTTCCAACTCAGCATATTCTATGATTCTAAGAGTCTTGAATTGTGAGATGCAGTTATGCATAACCCAGCGAAGCAACTGACAATATGTGAAATGCCACTAGAGTGCACAAAAGTACAGGAATCCTCCACTCCACCTGGTTTCATACATGATAGAATTAAGTTCTCTTAGTAAGGGTAACCAAATGGTTTATTCACCATCAAGTCTCAGGAAGCAGTCTTGGTGATCTGAGTTCATAAAGCATTCTCATCTGCAAGTTCCAGCTGCATATGTAGCGTACATGTGCCTTGCACACAATACTAAAGTAAGAAGAGAGCTGTGCACTGTCTGTGTGCCCTTTTTCTGGAGTGCCTTTGGCTCTGGACTGCACAGTCAACAGCTCTTTCCCTGCACTATCACCCTCCCTCCACCCTTATTACTGCACCTTTCAAAGCTTAGTGTCAGACAACTATTCACAGAATTACAGTATTTTACAGAAATATAAACATTATGGCAACAAGAAACATTAATCTTTGAACACTTCCCAAGGTTACATTTTTCATCTCCCTCATAACATTTCAACAGCCTCATTCATAGTCTCCAACCTACTTAATTTGACCTTTCTGAATATACCCATGTCCACAAGTAATAAATATATCAACTACATAAGAGTCTTGTAACTTGTGAAAGCTGCTCATCTGTAACGCTTCCACATTCTAAGAAGACAAGAAGAAAATGTAGCATTTGACTTCATAATACCAAAAAATGAAAAATAAAGTCTTCCATGCTGGTCTCATGCTAAAGTACAAGTGCAGACTTCAAAAAGTCTTCTGTTGTCACAGCCCAAGAACACTTCCACCACTAATTCAAAATGTAAAGAACAAAGTTCACATGCAGCACTCTAAAAAAGGATACATCCTTTTCAGTTCAGAAGTGGTGTGATGCTAACAAAGTTCAGAAGAATTTCAACTGTAGGGATGAAAGCTACCACCAAAGCAGAAAATCCACTCAATTCAACCGAACTTAATACCATCAATTAAAGTCTGCCAAGCTCTGTGGTAGATGGAAGACTGAGCAGACATATTTAAGCACAGAGGGAGCTTCGCCTGCGTGGTCTGTGCCCTCACAGGAGATAAGAGGGGGAGCCTCAGAGCACACAGAGGAGGACAACTCTAAACCCAGGCAGATGGAGCTCACTTAGCCCTGTAAGGCCATCCATCTAAGAGAAGGTCACTCTAATCAAACCTATGTCCTGAGGACCTCGCTGCCACCATCCGAGCTCGCTCGGCCCTGGCAGATGACCCTCAGGATTAAAGGGTGGGCTCAGTTCAGCACACACTGCGTCTCACCTAAAAAATCCACTGCGCAGGCTCGAAGGCCTTACCCGCATTTGCAAAGCTGACAATGACTGACATACAATGCAAATATATTCATGCTTGCTCCACAGTCTTTCCTCACCTCATCTTGTAAATCACAACTAATGTACAGGTAATACTAACCACATCAAGATCACTTAAAATGTTTCAGATCTAATAGTTGAATTCTATAATTAAATTCAATATAGTAAATGTTATAAAGCAAAAGATAATCATCTTATATGTGTAGATTCTGTCTATGTATAAAAACTATGTAAAGTCCCATTACTTACCTCAAACAAAGTTTGTCTGTGATTAGTTGCACAAAACAACAGAGACTAGGGCAGCTTTTGGCTGAGTATACTAGTAGTATATGAAGGGTGAAAGAGCAGGTCAGAATTAGCTAAAATTTTAACGGCACCACTGAAAAGATGGCAAGAACCACATGTCGAAGTGAAACAGTCTTCACTGTATATATACTTTCAATAGATATGCATGTCTAGTTGTTGTGTTTACAGTTACTGAATATTATGCTAACATAACCCACAGAAAATGCCAAACTGCATCGACTGCCTTCATGAACAGGGCAGAATAACTTCTACAAAGATGGAAAGACAAATTATCAAATAATCTTAAAAAAAAGCCAACACAAAGATGACCAGTAGTCCTTTAGAACCAAGTACACAGAAGATTAAATAACAGAATGTTGGAAATATTTACAAATGACAAAAAAATGGACAGCCAAATTTTGTCTTTGACCTTGAGATTTGACATATTTTCTAATGATAGAACTGCTTTAAACATACATAAAATATAACCAGATCACACAGACTAGATTTATGATAAAAATTAGGAACTGGAAGTTCATTTCCTAGTTTTGCTAAAAACAGCTCAAAAGGTAAAACATACTTTTCAGGAATAATACGAAAGGGGTAAACTTCTGTTCTGAAGAAAGCATAAAACAGTGACCCAAATCATTTTCACTAAGGGAAAGGGGTTGGGAAGGAAGGAGAGCACACTCCAAACTCCTAAACATTACAAATGCAAGGCAGAACTTCTACCCACTAAGTTATGTTGTGTAACTGAAAAAAAAAGAAAGATGAGAAAAGCACTGAAGTCAGCTGAAAAAAAGCTGCCACTTTTGCTAGGCAGACACTGTTTATAAAACAGTGCCTGCCTAGCCGCAGATAGTGAATGTTTTGTTTGTTTGTTTTTGAAACTTCAACTCTCATCTATTACTTGAACTTTTAAAAATTCTGACATTTCAACGTTTTCTTTGTTGAACCCAAACTCTGCGGCACTCTGATACATGTGTAAATTTGAAGGTACCATTAAGCTAATCCTCAGCAAAAGTGAGCACATTTGTTAATCAAGATTAATATGAACTACAAATTAATTCCCACAGCAGTAAAACTCTGGGAGGGTTTATTTCAAATCCAGCCACTGGACAGCTATTTCATAGTAACTGGCTAAAGAATGAGCTAACTTTTCCAAGAGGCACTAAGCAAATGCTTGTTCTTCACTTTCCTGTGCTCCTTTCAAAATTGCATTGCAAATACCAAGAAGGTGTTTTGCTAATCATTTTTTATGAAATATCTTTTAAAAACCTTACCTCAGCTGGTTTTGGAGGAGAACTGGTAGCAGGCACACTTTTTGGTTTAGGAATGCTATCAATTAGCTCCAAGATACTTGTCAGCTTCTGATCTGATACTTGGATAGAAAGTAAAGGCATCTGTCCAGAGAGTTTGAACCTGTTTTGTAAAGAATCAAAGTCAAAACTTTCAAAGTTAAAACAATCAATCTTAAATCTATTTCATTCAAACTTCATGTTAATTTTCTTCCGAGAAACACAAAAGTCTTCCTGGTCAGAAAATCACTCATCTAACCATTGCACATAATACATACATACATACATACATATATATATATACATATACACACACATAAATAGTACTAATAACCACTTGTGATTTGGCCACATAAGCATATTTCCCTCACAATCTGAAATTTTTGCCTCTTGTTTATGTATTTAATCTAAGTACTTGCAATAAATTACATTACTGAGCCTTTACACAGTATTTTATAGAAGAGAAGGTTGAGGAGTTTTTTTGTATATGAATGTTTAGGGCCCAAATGTCAAAAAAAGTGACTTCCCAGAAGAAATGTATATTTAAGCTGACTCTAGCAGTAGTCTAAATGGTAGAGCAAAGTAGGATATAAAAGAATAAAATAAGTCTTTAAAAACAGTAAAACAAATTTTAAGCCCATTTGAATAGGCTTTTGGCCAAAAAGAATCACCTCAAACACAGACACTAACTTTTTAAAGACCTAAAGCCCAATTCAGTTTCTCATACAAGTGAGTTTAACAGAAAGCAGAGAAATGGCTCGAATAATATTCTTATGCTTCTATTACAACTTCCAGTTAGAAGAGATAAAGAGGTTGGTTTAACAGATCAACTTTCTCCAACCACAGGTAGCAGCAGATGCTTAACACACAGGGTGTAAGGAACACCTCCCACTTTTGATGTGCTTAACTCATAACTCTGTCTTCAAAGGGACATATAATATATGACCGGTGAAGATGTGAGGACAAAAAACCCCCACATTTTCAATCATCCTCAGCTAATTTTGGGACTATGAGAGTAACTGAAAAAACAGCTCCTGATACTTGAGCAAGCGAAGCCCAAACTTGTACACGTTAAACTGCAACAGTAAGTAAATAGTTTTCTCCAATTTATGAATTTCTTCACATCCTTAAATTCTTACAGGATTAATTCGCAACTAGTTTTGACTTTTATTCTTAATTCCAATTCTGTCAGAGAAAATTATCCTTTTTTTTTTTTTTTTTTATAACAGAGAAGATTGGGGTAAATGAGTAGCTACCATGTTTGAAATGACCTCTCCATCTACTGCTCAAGTGCTTCAGCAACTGAGGACACTTAGCAATTCTCACCTATATCACACTTAAATCTCCCTACAAAAATTCATGTATATTGTGCAGGCATTTTGACAAAGTTTTGCATTTCGACAGCCCATGCAGTTATACAGAATGCACTTAGCAGATACCAGGTAGATAATTGCAAATAATCCCAATTCACTACACTGCTCTTGAAACAAAAGCTTTTAAGGTTCAGAAAACATCCAGAATTGGAATAAAATTATTCCCCATCTTTAGAGACTGAGGCATGGAGGAGGTTAAGTGTTTCAATTGATGAGGAAATCTGAGAAACTTCTTTCCAGTTCAGTGTGGTTGTATTTAGAGAGAAGGAAATCTTAATGCCACTGCCAAAGCGGCAAATAGGTACATTCCTTCATATTGGAATTTTTATTGTGTTTTTAATGAATCCTATTATATGAAAGGATGCTCTTAATAGTGCTATCACAATACTGGCTTCATACGCCTTCAAACTATATGACAGACTCTCAGACACCTCCTTTAGAAAACAGGGGAAACATATGACATGATAAAATGAACATAAAAAAAATAAAGCCTGACACAGGCTAGAAAACCACAGAATCATATTGGTGCTTCCAAATGTGAAGTGACAGATACTATAAGGAAATTACTTTTGGTAATTTCTATTACCAGAAATTAAATAAAGTCAGATATTCATATCCAACCAAAGAGTGAAAGTCCATTTTAAGGATCAAAGTAGATGAAAACACAGGTTAACAGTGAAAGGCCCTTGATACAGTGGTCATTACTAAATTAGAATTACCTAAATTAATATTCTCTTCAAGGCAGCAATATAGAAATGTGCCTTCCTAAAGAAAGCCAGCACAAAGCCCCAGTAAATTCATTACTGTTTTAAACAGTAATATCACAAAAAATTCAACTAAATTCAATGGTCACCCAAGGATGTGCAAACATTAAAGAATAAAAAAATACAGCTACCCAATCACCTTCTTTTTAGATAATTAAATGTAAAACAGGTGCCCTCCAAACTAAAAGACTCGTTCATAAAAATCTACGACATTAAACAAAATAATTCTGGTACTAGTTTTTTTTGTAGAACTAATATCTTTCCACTCAGTTTTCTCAACAGAACTATGCTGTTCTATGCAGATAGTTCCAAATATCAATAAAAAAACCTCTGGAAAAATATAATGCTGGCTTTATAAGAGAGTATACTTGTAAAAATTGAAATATAAAGGAATAGCTACATGTACTAAAAATACATTTACATATACATAATTGATGTGAGCAATACTGATGCATAATACTTTATTCAATTACAAATACTAAAATTTACAATTTAGGTGATTCTTGCTGAAACAAAAGCTATCAGTTAACTTTTATTATTTGTGCACAATGTCATTTAGAGATCACATGGGCTAAACCATAGAATCATAAATATCGTAAGTATCTGTACATAAACAGTCACCAACAGAACTTTCTTAAAAACAAAAAGAGATCATGCAGTGATAAAAAGAGATCTGGCATTTGAAGTTACGCAGATACTGATAAGTTTGGGGGGGTTGAGTAGTCAAAGCTAGAACAAAAAATGGAACATTTCTAGTTTTAATTGATTTGGGAGATATAAAAAAAGGTCTAATTCCCACCATCAGGTAAAAAGCTGCATATCATTTCAAGACTGATAGATGACTCTGGAATATTTTAATACCATCTGCAGAACACATTCTGAAAGCATTTGGAGACTAGGTACAAAATGTTCTGCTATTGTTGAGTCATGGTATCAACATGCTAGATTTGAAATGGCTACTTGCTCTTGGTGTAAGTTAAAGCATTATCTTTTATTACTAACTCACTATGGTATACACTTATCTGTACCAAACTGCTATTTGTAGCATTCCTAGTAGTTGTGGAGAGTACAGGAAGAACAACAGCTTATCTCCAAGAAATAGAACTATCCCAGGGGAAGAAAAATTTGTAATTTCTAGACACAAGTAGAAACTATTTATTGTTAATTGAGTGGCTGTATGAGAGTTTGGAATACAGAAATAATATCCACCAGGGAAGAATTTCCAAGAATCTGTATAGACACAGGAACTGCCAAAAGGAGTAGCACACCTGGTAGCCAAGACAGACAGGCAGTATTACAGTATGGCAACCAGTGTTCTTATTAAGAGCAGACACTCCTTAATCCAGGTTACACTGGCATAACTTTGATAGATGTCGATTACAAACCTACATTAAAATTAAAATAAAGCCATTCTGTTATGACTATAGAAATGAAATCTAATTTTCTAACATAAAAAGATTCCTGTGAATTGCATTTCCCTTATTTGAGTTTCTTCACCAAACAGACAAAAAGTAAGGAGGGAAAGTATATCTTTTGTAAAGTCAAGCATCAAAACTGTGGCCTCCCAGGTTTCCAGAAGATGGCACCATTACACGACGCAATCATTGACCACTATTAAGAGTACTATACATTTTATTCCAATTGAGTACATTTCCATAACCAACAGAATTTTGCTAAGTAAGTTTAAGTGCAAACTCAATGCATTAAGAGCTGTTTCCCTGAGAAGTGATCCCTAGTATGTAAACAAACAAGAAGAATAATCCAAGTCAAAGAGAGGGAGTATGGCAGTATTATTTTTCAAAATATTTTTTGATGTTTATAAAAGAGACTCTAAGTTGGGATTTTTAGCTCCTCAGTATTTCCAATGAGAACTGAAATGCAGCTCTTCGAAAGACTCAATTAGAACAAGCAATACTATCTTTAATAAAAATCTTTAAATATATTATACATTTTACTTTTATAACAATATAACATTCTATGACCTTTTCAACATATTAAAATGTCTTCATTTTATTATCATTTTTCTACATACATGTATTTTACTTCCAAGAGTCACACCTAGCCAATTTTAAATAGCACAGGTAAAACTACATTGTTACTTTTCCCTCCCCCTCACCTCCCCCCAAAAAAGTAATTTACTATAAAATTTCAAAATTGGGAAAAACACATACTTGGGCATTCTTGCATCTGTAACAACCATAGCCCTGCTAAATTCCATATTTACATCCAAGGGCTGCAAGATACATTGAGATGAATTTTTTAGCTTCCGAGCTTCTTGCCAGTTCTCATCTACAAGAACAAAGGAAACCTACACTTTAAACATTGGAAAAGATCTTCTCATTACACATAGCACAGAATTAAAGTATCTAATATTAGTATATACTGCTAAAAATTCAGGTGACATGATCTCTTTTACAGGTCTATATATCAACAGATATATATTATAGACACAGAACGCTACTGAATAATTTCTCCCATTCACATCTAAACAGTTACCCCATCTATGCTGCAGCCATCTAAGAGTCTGATTCTTAACATGCATGGTACTGAAAGTTGAGACTCTGGAACCAAAGGATTAAGAATTAAATGCTTATGACTTCTCTGATTATAACTGACTCTATATTGCTAGTTGTCAAACTATTAGTCAAAGTTTCCTTCGACACCTGATCAAAGTAAATTGATTCTGATTCTTTCTTTACCTTTACAAAATGATCAAACCTACAACTACTTGTGGATTCTGCTCTAAATTTAGGGAAGAAAAGAAAAGGCATTGAAGGAAAATACCATAGACAAACTAATTAGTCCTATATTTATTATGCAATAAATAAATTAGATGTCTTCAAATATAAAGGATGTTATTATAAATCTGTTTATTTAGCAAAAGCTAAGATTGTAATCGAGTCCCTAAAGGTATGTTTTGGAAATTCATAACATGTTCATAGTATTGAGTTTAGAACACATTGGAAGACATGTTTCAAAGATTCTCCACTGCTTCAGTTAAAAATACAAGAGGCTCAACAACAACCATAGAATTCATATAAAGAAAGATTACTTTCATGAATACTTACCATGTTTGCTGTACAGTAAGTGTATACTGCTGAGTTGGATGTCAAAACTGTCATAAGCTCTTGACATTATATCTTCAATAGTGCTTTGTCCTACTTTGAGTTCTGACAAATCAGAACGATTTTTGCTTGTCATCTTAAGACAAAAAAAAGAATAAATCAATTTCAAAAATATTCAAAGCACTAATTCTAAAACCACTTGTTCCTACCATGATAAAAGATTAAATTTAATTCCTCACTACAAGGGCACAGACTCTTACAACTATCACAGCACAGGAGAACTAGAATTAGTAGTTCTAATTCTGCATCAAAATGAAAAATAGAGAGCATAAAACCCTATCTCTTCTTCAAGGAAAGAAACAAAATAAAAAGTGAATTAAAATATGTGAAGCTTTAGACAATATATTTTGCATTAAATCATTTTCTTTAACAAGTGACTCATACTCCAAAGTGTAAAGTCTCAAACCCTCTGTAATCAGTAGAATAATCGTTCAGTATTGTTATATATAAAAATATTACTGCATTAATCAATTCTGAAATATGAAATCAATTTCTGAGTTCTGTTGAATTCAGTTGCGGCATACTAGTTAAACAGAAAAAAAGGGCATTTGGACTGTTCATCATCAGTCTTGCCTTTATTATCAATCAATATTCCTTTGACTCAGCATAGGGATGCCCATACTTCCTGGGTATTTCACACTTGTATGTGCCCTCTCTGCTGTTCATCTCTGATGGTTGTCCTCAACCTTAAATGTCTAATGATTTTGGATTCATACTTGGTTCTGTCAGACCCAGGTAATATTCAAGATAATTGAAACAGGTTTAAATACTAGCATCTAGGACATAGCATTTTTTTCCAGTGCTGCTGAACTATGACTACTTTTACACTAAAAATGATTTGCAGATTGAAAATTCAGAATTACTAGATTAATAATCTTACGTATCTGCATTAAGAAACAGTTTTAATTTTATATGCCATTTCCCCCTGGGTTTGATTTCATCCAGTACACAACTGAAGGGAAAAGACTGTTGGCTTTGTATCAGACATAATCATTCAACAAATGACCCACGTCTCACTTAAGCATATGTCACTCATAGTGAATACGTAATTACTAATCATATCCTGAGAGGTAATTAAATTTTCTCTTATGGTATTGCCAAATTCCCTCATCTTGCTTTCTAATTTCTATTAAAGGACAGCAGCCAATCCAGGAGTCACATTCACTACAAAAATTACTCATCTATTTCAGAAAAAAAATCGCAGACACACTTACTGAAGTCTGATTTTGAAACATGTTCTTCTATGTGTTATTCAAAGAGTAGTTTCTATGGGTGGAATAGGAGGTGGACTATTAGATCTAGGGGGCTGTCTCAAGCACCCAGGTAACTACAAAGTGCCACCTCTACAAAGTGCCTACAAATGACCAGCATTCAGAAGAGCTGGTAAAATTATAAATCACTGAAATAACTTGGATTTACAACCAGACCACTTATTTTTAGTATCTACACAGCAATGTTTTTTGCTAATTCCACTTTCTGAAACAGTTCTTTCTAAACACGGCCTACTGCAAGGTCCTGAACTTGGGTTGGAGTGACCCCTGGTATCAATGCATGGCACCACCATGACAGGTGCAGGATGACCAGGCAGAGCTCCAGTGGGAACATGCTGCCTCACAGGTGCCAGCCTCCAGGATGTGCCGACTCTTACACCAACACCAGACAGCAGCAGTGAGCACACCTGTGGGAGCTGTGCCCAGGTAGAGGAACTCCTCTGCTTAGTGACACAGCTGCAGGAGGAGGTGAGTAGGTGGAGCTGGTCAGAAGCCATCTGAATATGAGCCAGCAGTGTGCCCAGGTAGCCAAGAAAGTCAGTGGCACGTATGTGGCTATGTCAGTGGCTTGTATCAGAAATAGCATGGCCAGCACGACTAGAAAAGGGATCATCACCTTACACTCAGCACTAGTGAGGCCGCACCTTGAATACTATGTTCAATTTTGGGCTCCTTATGGCAAGAAAGACATTGAGGGGTTGAAGTGTGTTCAGAGAGGGGCAGTAGAGCTGGGGAAGGTCTGGAGTACAAGTCCTATGAGAAGTGGCTGAGGCAGGTGGGGGTGTTCAGTCTGAAGAAAAGGAGGCTGAGGGAACACCTTATCCCTAAAACTACCTGAAAGGAGAGTGTAGCCAGGTGGGGGTCAGCCTCTTTTCCCAAGTAATAAATGACTGAACATGTGGAAACAGCCTCAAGTTGTGCTGGGGGAGGTTTAAGAAAAATCTCTTCATTGAAAGGCTTGCAAGCATTGCAAGAGGCTGCCCAGGGATGTGGCTGAGTCACCATCCTTGGAAGTATTTCAAAGCCACATAGACATGGCACTTAGGGACACAGATTAGCGGTGGACTTCGCAATGCTGGGCTAATGGTTGGACTCAAGGATCTTAAAGGTCTTTTCCAACCTAAGTGATTCTATAGTTCTATAATCAATGCAGGCTAGTGATGATGGGATCAAGAGTTGCCCTGCTGTACTCACAGATGAAAAGCTCAACATGACTCAGCAATGCGCACTTGCAGCCCAGAAAGCCAATCACATCCTGGGCTGCATCAAAAGAAGCATGGGCAACAGGATGAGGGAGGTGATTCTGCCCCTCTACTCTGCTCTTGTGAGCCCCTGCCTGTGTACTGCAACCTGCAGAAGCAGGTCCAGAGAAGGACTACAAAAATGATCAGAGGGACAGAATACCTCTCCTGTGTAAAAAAGGCTGAAAGAGCTGTGGTTTTTCAGCCTGAGGAAGAGCAGGTTCTGATGAGACCCTACAGCAGCCTTTCAGTACTCAAAGTAGGTCTATAAGAAAGATGTGGACAGACTTTTTAGCAGAACCTGTTCTGATAGGACGAGGGGTAACGCTTTAAAACTAAAAGAGGGCACATTTAGGCTAGCTGTAAGGAAGGATTTTCTTACAATGAGAGTGATGATACACTGCCACAAGTTGGCCAGAGAGGTGGTGGATGCCCCATCTCTGGGCACATTCAAGGTCAGACTGGACAGGGCTCTGAGGAACCCAATCTAGTTGACGATGTCCCTGCTCATTGCAGGGTGGTTGGAGTAGACGACTTTTAAAAGTCCCTTCCAACCCAAATGATTTTATGACTAAGTGAAACCACATGCTCCAAAAGTCAGTCTGTTGGAAAGATAGAGCCAATTTACTCTTTTTAGCAAGATTTTAAGATTTGAAACAAATTCTTACTTAAGCAGCAGATAAGGCAATACAAACAGGTATTAAGTAGCAGAATCAGTCTTACCCAGACTACAAGTAAAAAAAAAGAAATTGCCGCATACATACAATATCATTTATCTTGAAAGAACACAAATTCAGCAGTGAGAAGATTGCTAAAAATACAGTTATAGTGATAAATTCTACATAAATCATTAGCTTTTTGACTTTTCGCTTGCATGAAATCTCAAACGTACCTCTAATTTTACTCAAATTATTTTAAAAATTGTCAGTATGTTTACTTTTCTCATTTTAAAGTAAACTCAATGACCAAAGGTAAATAATAATAACAATAATTTAATAAGAATACCATTTAATCATGTAAGTAAGAAGTTCACTATTTTATATTCTAAGGCAAAAAAATGTTAGATATTTTCCACGTAACAGTTCAAAGCATCAACAGTAGTTTCATATTACAGGATGATCACTTTCTAACAATTCTTTTGCGTTGAAAGAATGCACAGAAGAGAGTTCAGTAATTTCTGCCTTGACTGGAAAGCAGTTTAAAATAAATAACTAATACATAAACAGCAAGTGGCACTTTTACTTAATTGGTACCATAAAATACAAATGTAAAAGCTGAATTATAATTTTCAGTAAATTATCGCATTAGGTAAATACATACTTTAACACTACCAAGATCCAGAAGTAGTAAATTTGATGTATTATCATAGAATCCTCTCTGTGGAACAATGATGTATGAAGCCATGAGGTTAATTTTGAGGTCAAGAACTTTCTGGGTTTCAATAATATACATCAAACCTGAAAAATAGTATGATTAGTAAACATAAACAAAGTAATCCCTACAGAAGCTATAGCATTTAAAAAAGCTATAAAAAGCAAATCAAGTCTAACTTGAAATTAATCATGAATGCTAGATAACTAAGGTACAGATGATCTTCAGATTTCTTCTGAACCAATAATTACAGGCAGTCCTTAAAGAAGCACCAAGTAAATGAAATGGTTAGCAAACAATGCTAACTGACAAGTATAGAAAGCAACACAACATACACAAATTCAAAAAAGTTCCATAATCAGCAGAGATGAAATAAGAACTGGAATGTGAACTGCAACTCTGTAATTACTGAGTTAACCCACTGTGCTCTGTAGATTCATAAATTTTATTGTTCTAGAAATTCTTACTGGGAGTATCCAGCTGCACTGGTCAAACTCCTAGTGTTGTTACTATTGACATACAGAAGTTAACACTATGATGACAAGCATCTTCAGACACTGAAGATCATTACAAATGATCTTATTATCATTTGTAATGATAATACATTATCTTCCAAAAATTATGCTTAAAAATCATGCAATTAGTTGGGAAATTAAGACTGTCAGAACATTTGAGATCAAATTCTGCTTTTCTGCTTGTCTGTAGAGGAATTAATGGTCTTGCTTCAAGTTAGTACTGAAAATTGCCTTATGATGCAGCCACAACCCATTAAATATTTACCATGTGCAACAAGCTGATAATCGCAGTAAAGATAATAAATTATGAAGATAACAACATGACACTCAGCACATCCACTGGTAAGAAAACAATTAAAACTGTTACATTATCAAAGGTCATCTTGCCACAGGAGATTTAGGTTAATCAAGGAAGAACTGGGTGACAACCACATTTCAGGATTTGCAAGGTAAAACAACTTGGGATACTGCCTAACTGGATTTGAGTGATGTAGAAAGTTCAAGCAAATACTTTCTTTTTTCCTTCACTTGGGAAGACAATATAGTGGAGTCCATATATTGACCTCTGGTAAACCAAACTTTCATAATATCTTTTAATGCTGAAAATCATAACTACTTTGGCGTAGCAAGTTCCTTCACTTCTGCAGTTCACAGTTCCCCTGTATTTTTCAGCTACCTTCTACCACTCAAAGAAAAGTGTTAAAAATTAATTCCTGAGGATTGCAAGTCTGACCATATTAACTATGTTGATACATTCCCATTCTTCTTATTCTACCTCTGCAACTAGTGTAGTCTACCCCACAACAGAAGATTCTGCAGATCAAATCTTCGTGCCCTGGAAATATTTAAGTCTCAGACAAGATTTTACAAGAAATGTGCCACATATTTTTAGACATTCCATCAAATTTCTTGACTGGATCAAGCCTTTAAATTACCACAGGCAAATCAGCATTCTTGTGAGGGTGTGAACAGTATTTGGTATACCTCTAAAGTAATGATATGCTGAAACTGTAATAAACACAGAGCATGATTCCATATTTCCACAAAAAATTTCATTATGATCAACACCAGTGTATTTGGTGGTAATGAGCAGAGAACCAAGCATATTAAATCCAGCAAATTTACAAATTCATCTCAGGAAAGAGCAATGCATTGTGGTATCATTATATTTAGTATTGCTGAAGAAGTTTCTGAAAGAGAAGTAAGTTGATCCACAAAACTTTGACTGGTTAATCCGATTTTAGTCCTTAATTAAACAGTTCAGTTAAAGAAGAGCTAATGAATAAAAATACAACTGACACCTAATTTCCCTCCCAACATCAGCTTGATAAAAGCAATCAATTAAATATACATTATGCTTGAATTTTCTGTAAATTCTTTATCACTTGACTACTCAGATTTTTTTAAACTTACAATTCAAATATTAATACATTACAAATTTAAATGAGGTTTAAAAAAAAGCATTTGTTGCTTGGCCTTTTTTTCTTTCAAAAAATAATTTATATATGAAATCTCCCCTTAGCATCCACTCCCATCCACACAGACAGGACACTGCTGGACATATCTCTGATCTAGAAAGCCTCACACATCCTTACTGGAACACATTAATTCTACACATCTCAGTGTTAGTTTCCAAAGTATTCAACTTTTTAATTAATGTGTTAAAATGCAAGTTCTCCAGAGATAAAATGAAAACTAGGGGGATGGCTTTAATGCCGAGCAACTGGAAGGCAGATAAATATAGTTTATGTGACTTGAACTGAGTTAATCCAAATCAAAATCAATATTCATCAAGGAATACAGAAAATGGAAAACAACCATATAAAGGTAGATAGTGCCCTGAAAAGCAAGAACTCTGAAAATTATTTAGGGGTTACTTTAGAGGACTAATATCTTAGTATCAGTTTTTAAGGAGTAGGAAATAATTAAGGACACTTAGATACCAGATGAACAAAACTGAAGAAGTAACAAACTGTGTATGGACTACAAATACTGAAATACTGTCTTATGGGCATGCAGCATATCTTACAAAGTAGAAACAGTTGAATCTAAAATAAGATACACACAAAATATCCAATACCTAGAATAAATGCTTTGCAATGAGATTGAATAATTCAACTTATTTAGGTGTTGTGTTAGAAAGCTATAACTTGGGTACATGCATCTCCATACGGAAGAATACAATGTTGTCTTACTCCTAGAATGAAAAATTTGTCTGAGTGTGTCACTAGAAAGCGTGTAGCACTTGCCTGTTGATGTTTTTTCACGGAACTCTTCAAGTTTCATCAGAGTTGCTGATGTCAGTTGCTCTAAGCTTACATCTTTTGGAGGCCTGAAGAAATCCACTAAGTTATTTACTGTCATCTGTTAAAATAAAGGAAAAATAAATCATGGCAAGTTTACTATTAAGATTTTCCAAGATTTATACCTTATTCCAATATTTACTTACTGCATCATACACTATTTCCAGTGGCTGTGATTCTATTCTAAGCTTCTGATCCGCTTTCTCATCCAGAGGATTAGTCTCAAACATTATGCTTAAAAGTGAGGTACTCTCATCCGAATAGGCCGTTCGAGAAGATAGGAGACAGGGCGTACACTTTTCTCGGGACATGCCTGTAACTTCAAGTGAGGTAATTTTTGATTCAAATCTGTAAAGAAAGGTAGACAGACTGTTTAGATGTAATATCCATCTGGCTAGGCACAATTAGGTAGTAAGAGTATAGGAAATGAGCTTGAAAAAAACCCAATACAATACATCTCTACCCAAACTTCAACACAAATAGTTGAAGGAGTAAACACACATCTGTGCGTTAACTGTTTCCCATTTCATTATCTTTTTTGTCTGTTAGCCTTGACTAAACAAGAAACGAGGTCCAAGTTATTCCCTTCATACACTTTTCATGAGGACAGGTGTCAGGGCAGGAAGGAGACAGGCAAAATGGGAATTCTGCAGTATGAGCTCAAGAATTACATGGTATAATTGATACTAGAAAACAGATATACATCAGAAACGAAAGAGTTCTAGTGCAGAGAAATAGAAGAAACAAAGATAAATAGTCTCATTACTCTCAAGAAGTATATTTTAGATCTTGGATTTTTTATTTTTTCAATACCTTGTCCACCCCTTTAATAGCTCTCAGTTGAAGATGTTTATCTCCAAACACTCAAAGAAAAATGTTTCGCTGTAAAAATGTAATATTTTCTTCCTTTTTCTTAGTATAATAACTTTATTTGGGCCATTTAGATGCACAAGAGTACAAACAGAAAAGCCACATGCAAAACTTATAAAAAAAGATCAATAGTATCTTAATATTATACATACATTATACTAATATGCCTCAAAGTAGAGGGCACAAGATTTAAAACAGGAAGGCTACTTTCCCCCAGAATATTTAAGTCATTACATTTGAAATGAAATTAAAATATTTCAGTAGATACGTTTCATCTGCCAGTGTAAGAACACAAAACAAAGCAAAAATCATCAGTTACAGCCTTCTTCTAAAATCTAATCTGAAAGTGAATTGAGAATTCAAGAACTTTTCAGTAATGTTAAATGCCCACACACAAGCATTTGCAAGATCACCCTGCTCAGATTAAGTTTCAAAAGGAGTAACAGTTGCTTTTAAAAGCAAGTAACAAGTTGGCACCTGGATTGTTTGCACATAACAAACTGAAAAAACAGGAGTAAATCCATATTGGCACAAAAACCTCTGAAGATGCAGAGAACTCTATCATGGAAACAGTATCCATGATTCATCCATCAATTGTAAAATTATTCCACTCCCAAATTGCACAAGAAATTACAGTGAAAAATGGAGCTTAAATACTGTAACAGTCTAAAAATGCTTATTAGCCATCATCAGCATTTCATGAGGAACAAGTACAGTTTGACAGAAAGCTCACCTTACTGCTTGTGCACCTGGTCGTTGGGTAAATACTGTACTCAAGCCAGTTAATGCAAATTCTACCAGCTCAGGAGTTTGCCTGTTTTCTCTTATGGATACAGACATGCTTAGTAACTTCACAGAGAACTTCATGGCTTCATACTATATATGCCAAAAAACAATATAGGATTACAAAATACATTAATACACATTTCGATAGAGTTTATGAAGAGATGAAAGCTACAAATAACAGTTCAAAACTATTTTTCTCATGCTATGAATAGTCTGTATCATAGCTGGTGTAAAAGTCATTCCCAAACAGCTACTAGGAAGAGATAGGGCTAGACTAACAAGTAGACTTACAAAAGTATGTCTGATGTCTCTACACAACATTTTGTGATAAACACTCTCTGATGTAGAGCCAAAAACCAGTCAATTGTATTGTCCTTGGTATCCCACATTAAGATGACATCAGACTATTTCTGAAAGGTTCAAAATGTTGCTATTCCCCATTACAGTCCTTGAATCACCTCTTTCCTTATATAATCATTTATTCTACCTCTTCTACTATCACTCATACTTTAGATTCCAGTGTATTTTCTTATCCCTTATTAAGATCCCTTAGCACATTCTGTGAAGAAGCTTCTGAATATTTAAAGGTGATCTATAAAGCACTTCAATATTTAAAGAAGAATACACTACATACATGATTTTATGCTATCTAGGGCAAGCAAAATTTAACTGTGAAGTATTTCAGAATATCCAAAGTAAGCTATGCAAGTAGTATCCTGAAACTGCATCTAATGATGCTGTCTTCTGCATAAAGCCAGCATGCAGCAACTTAATTAAAAAGCATCAGAAGAGTATTCAAATGTAGAGACAGAGCTTCAAGTAATTTGAAAAGTGATTTCCTACGTTTAGGTTTTTATTAGTAGATAAAACTACCAACTGTTTGGCATCATAGTCAATCATGACTTACTGATTTTGGAAGAGTTGGATCCACAGCTGTTTCACTATATCCAATTGCTGCATAAAGTTTAGCCTTTTCTTCCTGTGTCATCAGTTCTTCAAGACCTGTCACATTTCAAGAGGTTAGTTAAACTCAATACAGGTATCTAAAAAATGCAAATACTGTTATGCACTTTACAGGCCTTGGTAGCTCTACAATGTACAGTAGATACTGTCAACATTGTCCTGAATTAGTAAAAGCAAATATACTGAGGTTTAAAGCCAAGTCTTGAGTATCCTAAAGCATGCTTTAAAATACTTTTATTCTGTTCTATTTACTAAGTTGCTAACAACAGAAGTAACCTTTCTGATTTACTTTCCATGTTCCATAACCATTACTAGGAGCCCTACACTTCAGTAAATCAAAGTCTAATACGTTGCATGAAATAGACAAATTTTAAAATGAATGGAAGTAAAACAATTTTCATTCCATTAAGTTCTACTGTTTTCTAGCACTTTCTTCAAATACCCATACACATACATTGTGCATGCAAATACAAAAACTGTGGCAGAAGAAATCACATACTGAAGACAGTTCAGAAAGAATTATTGAAGGAATTGTACGATACCTCTGTTACATGCAACTAAGAACTTCATGAGCAAAAAAAGGCTAAGAGAAAATGTAAAAGGTAATAATTTGATAATAAAAACAAAGTTCTATTCCACTGCTAGGGATCTATTATTCTAATAAATCATTTCTAACAACAGAAAAAATACAAATAAATTATCATACTTGAACCCTTGATTTCTTGCTTTTTTTCATCCTTTTTTTCACCTGACCAGTTCCATATCCAACTAAACCAGCCACCAGAATTTTCATCAGCTTGTTTTACTCCTGGTCTGTAGATTTTTAATCCAGCCTTAGTTGCCTTAAATTTAAAAAATACTCAGGTAAGTAATTTTCTTCATGCTTTTTTCTTCATTTTCTTAAAGAAAATATAGACCCAAGACATCTCTAACACATCAAAACATCATTAGACAACAATTAAAAAGGCAACATGTTATTCCTTAGTTTTCCTTCTAGTAACTTTTTCAAGTATACACTGTAATATCAGACCAATCCTACTTTGCATAATAACAAACACCTTTAAGAATGAAAAGGGTATGTAAAAGGTCAATTAATTTTTTTTACATAGCAGATTTTCTCTCTAGCTTTCACCATAAAAAAATCCACAACATTATACAGTGCTTTACATTACAATAATGGCATTATAAACAATCATTTAAAATACATACATAAGCAATTAAATAGCCAGCACAGGCCAAAATTTAAATCAGCCCTATATTTTTCATTTCAAGATAGATGTGCAAAGTAATTAAAAAAAATTACTCTTGTAATACAGCATTTACTCTAAGAAAAATAGAAAACTATTCCTGGATCTGATACATACAGGTATAACAGTAAGGAAGATCTCCATTCTCCCATATTCAATATTGCCATAACTAGGGGATGCCCTGTCTGATACCAGCAAT
The DNA here is from genome assembly GCF_003945595.2 of Pipra filicauda. Lineage (NCBI taxonomy): Eukaryota > Metazoa > Chordata > Aves > Passeriformes > Pipridae > Pipra > Pipra filicauda. Next base: position 71,683 of record NW_024104853.1, read on the forward strand.
GATTCTAATACTGGTCCTCACAGAAAGTGCAAACTACATCCACTAAAAGTTTGGCATGGGAATGGCAAACAACTATCAAGTGATCTAAGAGACAGAGGGGTTCTCAGAACTGTACTGGACCACATAAACTTACTTTCTTCATGACTAATACGATCCAAAAAGATACAAACAGTTGCAGATAAGCCCTAAATTTAGAGGTACTCTAGTGAAAGCAATACCTAAAGTGAGTGAGACAGGGATCTCTTCTCAGCATTCAAAACCCCAAGATCTGTGCAACACAATTAGGGAAAACAGCCGACTATAAATCAGAACTATGTAGGGACCTGTCACATCTATACACCTATAGGCCAGTAGAAAGTAGGACTCACCACAAAAACACAGAGGCTTCTCAATTGATACTACTGATTCACCTCAGAGAGATGATGCAGAATGTCAGTTAAACATCAAGTCTCAAAAAGTTTGAACAAAGTCCTCAAAAGTCCTCTTTGTAAAGGTCACCAAGTTATCAAGTAGATGTTACAGAGTGAACAGTCCAAGGAAAAACTGAAAAGAGCCTTAGGCTGTTGAACCTGTGAAATTACAGGTTTCTGGGACATCAAGGGGTTGGTATTGAAGGACAACTGCGACAGTGAAAAAGAAATAATGTTTAAAGCTGTGATGCTCCACATAAGCAGGCAGCAGCAGGCACTGGAGTCCAGGGTAAGTAAGACTACAGGCAGAAGCCAGGGGAACTGTATTTCTGCAAAGATGAAGAAAAAAATCTGTGCAGTATGGGAACTACACAGATTTGTTGAAGAACTCCTCTTGGATGTTCCCCATTGTCCATTTACAATGGTTTAGTAATGAATGCAGTCGCAGATTGTGGCAAGTTTAATCAGCAAGGTAAACTATTTTGACTAACTGAGAGAACTATCTGAAAGGAGGGTGTAGCCAGGTGGGGGTCAGTCTCTTCTCCCCAGTAACAAGTGATGAACATGCGGAAAGAGCCTCAAGTTGTGCCAGGGGAGATTCAGAACATGCGGAAAGAGCCTTAAGTTGTGCCAGGGGAGATTCAGATTGGATATTATGAAAAATTTTTTCACTGAAAGGGTTCCCAAGGACAGGAACAGGAACAGATGGCTGAGTCACCATCTCTGGAGGTATTTGAAAGACACGCAGATGTGGTGCTTAGGCACATGGTTTACTGGTGGACTTGGCAGTGCGTGGTTAACAGTTGAAGGTCTTTTCCAACCTAAATGATTCCATGATTCTATCCTATATTCTTACTTAGGTGAATCACCTACAAAGTTTTCCCTAGACTGAAAGCATAAAATATCTCAAGCTACCTGATACAGAGACTTGATGCTTGGCTCACTAAAGCAAGCACTGGTGTGCTAGTGTCTGGTACTTAGCACACTAGTGCTAAGAACAAAAAGTGGCTTGAGGTTTGCAATATAAAGTTCTTGCTACAAAGTTGCCAGAAAATCAGATAGCATTGTGATCACGAATATGATTTCTGGTGAGCTTGATTTCAAGATCTAGGTGAAAATAAGCCCTTGAAATTCAACTTTTAGATATGGTTTTAAAAAACAGAAAAGCTTCATAAACAGCAGGATCATTTATCCGGCTTTACTCAACACATATCTAAAGGGTGCTCCTTGAAATACTTAGCAGACTCAAGGCAACCTGTCAGGATACCTAGCTAATAGTAGATTTTCCTCTTTTAAGTACTTCGAATCCTTTTTCAGAGGTACGACCTGATAATAGTAACACAGATGGGTGCTGACAGATAGGTGAAGACAGAACACAGTAGAATCACCATGACCTGATTTTCAAAACTTTCAAATATATTTAGATAATCAGCTAGCAGATCTTTTAAGATGCTCTTTAACGCTTCTCAAATGCAATCCTTAAAGCCCAAACAACTGAAAATTCATTCACTTGCAATCTACTTCTAAGCATTACAGAAACCTATCTTAAATCTCAGGATTTGAAGGTAGTCAGGAATGCGATATGACATAACCTTTCGTAAGCAGCATAGTCACACTGGGGAAAAGAAGAATAAAACTAGATAGGAAATACTTCAGGATTTCCCTCACCTTGCAAAAAGTTTGAGGAGAGAGATAAACCAAAAGAAACTATAAAGTATAGGATAAAAATATTCCAAAATCAAATGAGAACTACAAGAAGAGAAAAAAACCCTCCTTGTGAAAAGCAGTCCAATTCAGCCAAACAACTGAAGGAGAGGGTCATGAATATGTCTTCTGTAAAAGTCTGGATAATGATGACACCAGAAGGAAAAATCACATGTACAGATTCGTCTTCAGAGTTTTGGGTTAGAAGCGCAATATCTATTACTGCAGCAATTGCATTCACACCATATTTAATATACTCCACACCCTTCAAAAAAAAATCAAATTGCTTTCAAGCACTGCCATAAACAGTCACTGAAATTCGTGAAGTTTAACTATTATTACTTTCAGATTGAAAACTTCATAGTCTACTTACTTTTAGTTACCTTGATTATTAATGTAGAAAGATTTCAGAAAATTTATAAAGATTTCACTTCAGTGTCCTAGAATGATACTCAGCCACTACTGAAAACTAGGCAGTATGTTAACCTAGGAAAACTGAGGCTAACAAATTAAGTGTAACTACCCAAGTCACATTATCTTGCCTAATTGTGATAATCTACTTAAATGTTTTCTGCATTTGTGGTATTCTGAATAGTAACACTGCAAAGAGTCAACACACAACAGATGTTCAGTCTACATAATAAGGTATCATGAAGGAAAGGAATAAACTAGTAGTCTACTGTTGGGGGATGGAGGGACCACGGAGCTTTGGATATAATTGCTTCCAACTTGACCTCTGTCACATTTTGACCATATTTTCCACAGCAGATCTTCCTCATCACATGTGGAAATTTATCCCAGATCAGTCACTCTGAAGAAGTAGTATATGGAGTTACTTAATTTTTGCATAATTACAAGCTGAAAGTAACTATGCCTTATAGTAGAAACCATGAAATATTAGGAAAATTGAAAGACTGTATGATACACAACTCAATTACTAGATCTAAAATCCATCTGCTGGAAATCTCCAAAACCTCATGTTTCAGTTACTCTTGGATAATTTAAATTATGGAATTTTACCTCAACTTCTGCTTGTTGCCTTGCTAGAGTGATGTTAAAAATATCCAAGGCCTTTTCTAATTCCTGGAAAAGAGGTGAGAAATTATTTTTTGACAACTTCCTTTTGTTACATGTCACAGCTCAGTTTTACAGTGAACAATTCAATTTATGCAACCTAAGTTATTTTGCTCAATCTGAAAACTTAAACCTGGAAAAGAAAAGCACATCACTTCAAGTTTTTCTTTCCTGAAGTTTCTAATTTAAAAAATTACCTCCTATGTTTGTTAATACCACTAACAGAAAAAGGTAGTGATGTAGGTACAAGTATGGCCACTGAAAATTTTGTTTTAAATTAGAACTGACTTAAAAATATGTAAACATTTAACTCTAAATAAATATCAAGATGAACACTATTAAATCCTTCAACAGAAAATTACTAACCTCCAACAATTTCAAGATTTCTTCATCAGGTTTTCTTGATGTTATCTTTGTTTTATACATCTCTTTATAGTTTTTCACTTGCTTCCTGTGGTGTCGAATATGTTCCCATGACCACATTTGGAGCTTAGGTTGAACATTTACTTCAAGGACGCCATAAATAACATACTGCCACCTGAAAGCAAAGACAAATGAAGTATAGCTTACATTTCTTTGAGTATACAGAAAAGACTTCCAAAGCTTTGCAGACTATTAATGAATACAACTCCAAGCTGTGAAGAGTGGAATCTCATGTCTAATATTGCACTTCTGATCAGTGGAGGAACTTAAGGATTTTACAGGTTACTCTTTTCTAAAATTAAAAGGTAACTGTGTATGAAAAATACTCATAAATCTATGCATGTATGTGTGAAAATAATAAAAATATATTTGTAAGGAATCTTCTAAAATCAAATTTTTGTCATCTAGGTTGAAAAAGTTGGCCTATTTTTACATTTATTTTCTTGTAATAGTACCTAACATATAATGGGGGGGCATTCATTAAAATAGTGTTAACGGTATAAAATACTGTAAGATGCAAGTTCCTGATAACAGCCTTTAAGATAGCAACCATAGGCTTTCAAGTATTGTGTCCTCAGCTTTGGTTTGAGGTCCTCATCAATTTTTTATAGTACTAGCTTAAGAAAAACAAGTGAAAACAAAAGTGAAGACTTCCTTTCGAAGACTTCATTTCAGAAGGAAATTACTTCTAACCCCCTTAAGTAAGAAAAAACTCCTTGGTAATAATTTCAAATTAATAACTAACAAATTATTTTCTAAGTCTGAGACTGCATACCATGTCTTGGCGTTGTTGTGCAATGGAACATCAGGTCTGTATTTTCTGTATGGCAGATTTCGAGTCATCATATCAATAGACTCAAGAAGCTCCATAACACTGAAGTACTAAGCAAACAAATTCAAACTGAGAGTTATTATCTTTATGAGAACAACATGTATCAAGATTCCCTTTCAAGAGCAAATCAGTTACAAAGAAAAACAAGACTAAGAAGTTAATAGATTCTGTATGTCCACTGTAAAATTTCAGACTGCTTTTCTTATTCTCACAAACTAACTTCTTTACCACACTACATAAAACTTCAGAAAAATAGTTTATACCTGTGGCTTGTTGAATTCAACAGTTATATTCTGTAAGTTTACATCTAAATCCATTTTTGGTGATGAAAAGTCAACATCAGATCGAGGATTCATAAGCAGTTTGGCTCTAGCTGAAATTGGGCGGAATACTAAAAAATACAAGTTGAGATAAAAAGTGCAATTAAATTATTTAAAACCATCATAAATTATACATATCTTAAATTATGCCAGATTATTAATTATAAAATGCCAGACTACAAAACATGAAGGAGTCCAAAATAACTTAAAATATAATACAATTTATGCTCATTTTTCAGTCTCACTCTGGCAACATTTGTGAAACAAATGTTTACAAAACATTACCACAAATTTTTCTGTATGCAGTATTACGTGAAGATGTTTCAATTACTAGTTTATATTTGTAAAAAACCTAATTTTTTTGGCTATGATATATTTATAGTACAAGACAGTTTCAAACATAGCATTTATTTCACTATATATAACTCATATTCTGTAAGAATTATTTTTTTTGTGTACTAATGATTTTCTGTTTGATAAATTATACTCACAATAGTGGATAAAACCAAACATTCCATATTTCTAAATCCAAGCCTAAATAAGCATGGAAAAAAATCAATATGGATCCTACACAAAATAAGACATCACAATATTAAAGTATTCAGAGCAGAATTGTTTTATCAGTTCCACATTTTGGCAATATCAGCCATTCAAAGCCATGTTTATTTCAATATTTTCATCTGTTTCAGCAATTGATCCAACAATAAGAATTTGCATATTACTTGCATTTGTGTAAATCATATTTTTATCAAACAGAATTCTTTGTTTTCAAAGAATAGAGATAATGTTCTTTGTTTCAAAGAACAGAGATAATGATAGGCTATCTACATAACAAATATTCCAAATTCCCTGAAAGGTTCATACAATTCAAAGATGCATTTTTGCAAGATGAAACCATATTTACACCAATTTACCTTTGCTTTTTTTAAATCCTGGATTATCCTACTTTTATCTAAACACTGTGTGTGGTAGCATTTCTACTAATTTTCTTTCTGTATTTTGCTCCCTAAACTTCATTTTTTATGCTTCTTATAGGTAAGTATTATGTTTGATTTACATCAAGTGACAGAATCAGACTCAGTGATCATTATCTTTCTATAAAAGTCTCAAACTAAAGAGTTGTTCTAAAAGAGGTAGAATTGCCATTCACCACAGTTTCAAACTTGTGTGATTACCATATTCACCTCTCATGAAAAAAGATACTTCGCATAAAGCAGGTGACCTCAAAAACATACTCAAACCAATCTGATTCACAAAACTTACATGGTATACATATTATTGCTAAACTTCTTAAGCAAAGGAATTAATCAATGGAAGGGTTTTGTATGACATTCCACTTGAATAATACATAACTCAAGACTCATTTTTATCAAGGCCTTTTTAAGGCTACAGATGTGGTACAGTATTCACTGTCAGAAAGACTGTTACCCTTACAGGACTAAACTGAACTCTTTACTAAGATTTTTGAGTAACAGCCAAAGTAGCAACCTCTGAATTAGGCACCTGTATCACAAATAAAATACCACTTACCAAAATCATAACCTTCTGGAATCACACTGTGGCTGGAAACTCCCTGTTTTAAGTTAACCTACACACACAATGGAGTTAAAAATAAGTTGCATTTTTATTTCCAGATAAAGTTTTAAAATATAAAGTGTTAGCAATTTATTACAGGTCTCAGATAATCCTTCCAACACACCATAAAGTTCAAAATATGTATATCTATGTTTTAAACAGAATGTCTAATTTCAGTTAACAAAAATCTCTGAATAGTAGTAAGATGACCGTAAATTGTGTAAATTTTGTAACTGGCAAAAGACTTTCTCTTTTCAAACTTCCTTAGATAGGTGTTATACTTCCATCACATAAAAGCCTTAGCATGTACTATCCTAAAAATGCTTCTACTTACAAACAATACTGACAAATGGAAGCAGAACTAAATGTGAAGCATGTCCTGTGTTTCCCAGATTCAACCAGAATACCAGATACACTATCTCATGCTTTACTTACCAATGATTCATCAAAACCACCATGGTAAAACATCTCTGATTGCACATTCCAGTAAGCGAAAAGGTTATCCAGTCGTACAAGCTGAAAATACAACAGGACATATGTATTAACACTTACAAATTCTTGATTAGTAATTTGGATTTCACAAAGTCTGGATGAATAAAAATATTCAGAACGTTACTTTTATTTTAGAGCCTATACAGTTACATGTTTTCTTGGTCTTACATTCTGTGGAAGAAACTCCAATGCAGCTAGTTGTATAAACATTTCTTTCTCTAGCATACAGTTTATACTATACCTTGTAGAACAACTTGGCAGTTTCATCATGTAAACATGGATTCCAATTCTTATCTGAGGTCTGAAATGCAAATTATACAAAGTTACTCCAATATCTATAATTCACCAACATCTTATCATAACTGAAACAAACCATCATCATAATTAAACCCCATGGAAAATAATGGGACACCATCTTCTGATTTAAGGTGATTCATCTATTATTTTAAGTGTAAACTTTGTAAGGCTACTGACAAAAAATAAATATGTGCATGTGCAGGCTGCACACAAGAATCAAAGATACGATAAAATTCTGTTTTCAGTACTTCAAACTGTTTTCCTTTACACCAATATCATTTTTAGGCATGCTCTTTGGACAGAGCTAAACAAGGGACTGAATGCCTTTATAATTCTTGAAGTAATTAATTTTAGCTTGAGCCCAAAGAAAACCCTTAAATGTGCTAGGAACAAGCATTCACGAGACAACCATCGTTTACTTAGACACATTTTCTTTAAGATTATCAGTTACTCAGCAAAAACTACTGAATCAGAGCAACTCAGGACAATTAGCATACTGCTTCCACTACATAATCTTCCAGAAAAAAAAATTTATACGGTCTGTGATGACTATTCTTAGCATTTCAAAGTGGAGCTTGCAGTTTGAAAATTGAGCTCCAGTTTGAAAAAAAGATGTCATACTTTTTTTTTTTCTTTTTTTCCCCTGCTCCCTGTTATCAAGAATTAACTTCCTTTCTTGAAGTTCAAGGCAGTTTCAGTAAAATATTCAGAGATTCCAAATAGCCCAAATCCAACAAAGTGGATTGGCAACCACAAAGTGCAGCAGGCAGAAGAATTTCCTCCTGAACATCTATTGTAATGATAGCACTTTATCTTTAATGGCACCCCTTCCACAATATTTATGTTGAATTTAATAAGCCAAGTAGTTACCATTGTGCATTGCTGATGATTATAGGTATACTTTCATTAGACAGCATGTTACCAGAACGCATAACACACAAAAATGTAACTTAATCTACTGGTATATATCAACATGCTTTTTAGATAAACAATGAAAAATAAAATTACCTGCAAACTTAGATTCTGAAGTGAAATCCCAAATGACAAAGGGTTATTCCGATTTGTGATCTAATGGAGCGGGGGGAAAATACAAAAAAAGGATTATTTCATAGTCTATAAGATACAGTTGACTAACAATTTAAGTATCTTTACGTTTTGTTATGAGCTTTTTATCAGTTTTTCTTTTTCTTTTTCTTTTTTTTTAGACTATGAAAATGCCACAGCTTTACTAGGATTCTCTCAACATGGAAAACAACTAGGAGAAAAGAAATCAGACAGGTTCCTAATTTCATGTTAGACTGCACAACCCTTTATGCTAAGATATACAAAAGTACTTACATCATCTTCATAGCGAATATGGATGTTGGAAATTTTCAGCTGAAGATTTTTGATGACCTGAGTAACTAGTTTTTCTACAAAAGTGTCTTGTGTCTCCTCTTTTACTTTATCTAAAAGAAAATAATTTGATATTTTATTTACATTATTTTTAGAACTAGACAAAACAATAACATAATAAAGTTTGCATGATAAATGTCTGATTTTCTATTCCATTGTACTCTAGTTGTATAAAAACATGTTTGCTCAGCATAATCTGAAATATTTATATCCTCAGACTAAAAGGTTTCACAGCTTTATTACTTGCTGCATGAAGAACCAGGTAGTTCAAAAGTATGACTTGCACCCACCAATATTCAAGGTGGCCAATAAAAATTTCCTAAAAGTACCAAAAGTCAAATTTAAAGAGCAGACTTATCAAAAACCAAAATAAACAGAACGTTTAAAAGGTTGTAATTGTAACAATTTTTGCTACTGGAAACAAAGTTAAATTTTTTCTTATGAAAGAAGAGGAAACAAAATGTCAGGCAACATCTGACACAAATAAGCAGTATTCCAAAAGCTCTTCTTAGACCTTGTCAAGACCTGAACCCTTTTATTTTCAGGATCCCAGTTCTGCAGTAACAATGGCAGTTACAGCTAAACTGTAACTAACAACTTTTTAAGTATCCAAACAGGAATCTAGAAGACTTGGACAAAGTCTGCATCTTTCTGGATTAAAATAAAGAAAGAAATAGCATCACTTTCTTAACTTTTCCCACTCTTACCTTGGTTAGCTATCTTCTGCTTTGCTTCCTCTATCCTTTGCAATTCCCTTTGTCTTGCTTCCAAGAACTGCCTGGCTTCTTTTTCAGCATCATATTTTATGCCTAAATGCACAATGTAAAAAAGTATAATACCAAAAAAACCTAACACATTTTCTTTCTGTTTCTTTCTGTTTCAAAAGCAGTAATTTTTACATTTTCATAACAGTTACATAACAGCAAAAAGTTAGGTGATGAAATGCAAATTAATTAAAGGCATCCATTCCACTATCTGATTGGATTTGCTAGAAGTATCTACTAGGAATCAAGCTCATTCAAATATCATCAACCTATTCCAGATATTTATGAAATCCCAGCAATCTATATCCACTTCTTTCTCTACATTAACTTACTGGCTGTGGGCACAATAAGCAAATAAACTCCATCAAGAACTGCTTCAACAGGTTGAGTATAAAGGTTTTGCCATGGAATCTGTAGGTTAAGTTTACCTAAAAACACAGAAGAAAAAGGTTGAGGTATACAGTTAAATAGTTGACTGGGAAAAAAATTAGAAATATAATTGACATTAAACACAAAATCTTTGAACAATTATTACACTGGACAGAAAAAGAAACAGTGCATCTGAGGCCAATGTCCTTCAGGTTGTATTATTTTTTACACAACACACAAATAAACATGAGACAAGTTTTTCCAGGAGCAGAACTCTCAAGTCTCTAGATCCTCTCCTTACTCCCAAGAATTATATTCCCTCTTCATAACAGCAACCTCTCTCTCCTTGCAAATCCACTGCACCACCCTCAGGAACAAGAAAAGCACATGGGCAGATCATACATCATCAGTCATTTAAATGCTATGTTTTGTGAAGACAGGGATCCTGAGGTTACAGTGTCTCTCATTCTTCATCCAAGCACCAATTTTAATAAAATATTAAATCAGTCACTGGGAAATACATATTTCCAGGGTAGATTTGAAGGAAGTATAACGGTTTCACACTTAGTTTGCTTTAAGGAGCCACTAACTTTTACAAGACAATCAACTTAGAATGAGAAAACTTTTCATTTTAGCAAAAACAAGGAAGGAGGGGGGAAAGTGAAGTGAAAGGCAAAAATCAGTTGTGGAGTCTTGCTAAGACAAGGAATGAGATCCAGTCCTGCCCAATTGCTAATTTTTGCTGTGTTGGGCTCTTTTCTCACTAACATTGAAGTGATTAAACAAGACTCCAGTATATTTTAACTTTACCATCTCAGAAAAGGAGCCATCAAACAGGGTTTTTTTCCAGAAGAGACAAACTTCAGAGCACACAAAGTATGCAATTCAAGGAAAGTAAGGAAATAACTTGCTTAAGATGCCTGAGTGACTTGCAAGGAAAAGCAGTATGTTTAGAAACTCCCGCATGGGTACATGATAAAATGTAACTTACCAATATGTCCTACTTTAACTTTAAATGGCACATCCATCTGACTCTGAAAGAAAATAGTTCAGAAAATTTAAGTCAATTCAGCAACTTGTGAAATGTTGTCATGCAGGAAAAGACATTATGATAACCTTAACAACAAATTTAACCTTTCGACCACTGAAAAAAAAATTCAATATAATAGATAAGCAAACATTAGGCTACCCATTTAGACTGTTGAGTCATGCTAGGCTAAACACATTCCCAAGAGCAAGTTTCTAGGTTCACAAGCTATAGGAAAAAAAAGATCTTTCAGTATTCCTTTTGACCTAAACATATTCTTTTAGCAATTGCAGAGAGTTCTCTCATGTAAAAAAAAAAAAAAAAAGGCATATACTTTCACCTCTAAATTTAATCTAAAATTAATCAGATAATCCACACAGGTATACAGAAAACAAACCAGTAAGCTTCCACTTAAAAGACAGTGTATCCTAAAATAAGAACTAAAAAATGCCCACCAAACCCAAAACATTGATCATGAATAATTTTTTCATGTTATATTTTTATTTTCACTAGCTTACCAAGGCATTTTCTTTTATTTCCAGATTGTTCAGTGCTACAGCTCCTAAAAGAAAAGAAGTCAATAAGTAAAACTGCAATAAGAAAAGTAGTAGTGGTGCATACTAAACATCCCAAAGTCTGAATCAGTGGGTTACAGAAGTCCAGAAAATACAGGGGCTAATGTGTATGTCTTAAATATCAATAGCCAGATAGCTGTGGAGCCAATCAGGAATTGTTGGTAAGAACATACCATGAGAAAAAACATGATGTGAAAGGAAAAGGGGGCCATACAGAGGTGAGGTAGAACTCTTCTGGGATAAAGGTCCATGTTCTGGTTCCTGGAGATGAGCACAACACAGTACAGCACAAGTGTAGAAATGAGGTCAAGATGTGGGCATGGACTGCTGGCCAAAGATCAGTAAGTAGGGACCACCAAAGATCCCCAAAGCCCTCTGATCCATTCCAGAAAGGTCTGGAAGAACATACTGCACATGATAACTCATTTGCATAGAAAACAAGAAACCTAACTCAAGGGTGAGGAAACCTTTACTATAAAATGGTACTCCCCCAAAGCTCAGGCACACATGTGCCCCAGGACCCTGGACATCACATCAGCCGCATTGACACTGGAGCCAGGACTGGTGATCTTTCTCCTTTCTTTCTTTTACCCTCTCTTTTAATCTTTGTTCTCTTTCACCCTATCCCTTATTAAAAATATACCATCATGTGTTTATATTATAAAGGACTAACTTATAACAATTTCCATGCTGTGTGTATAGTTTAATAATAAAACTTTGTAAGTTTTTACAGACACTGACTTCTGTTGTTCTTTTTTGACCATGGGCAACTACGAATCTTGGGTGTTCCCTTCCCCTTTACGGTGGGGTGCCACAGTGGTCCACAACCTGTGGTCTCAGACTCTTTGCTGTGGAAGATATCCATAACCTACACCTCAAATATTCATGAAAGATGATTAAGACTAGACTGTTCATTTATGCTACAAAATAATACCTGAGATTTTCTCATGGAGCTTGTACACCCATGAAAAAGAACCTGAGATTCTGCAAAGTAAAAATGTTGGAAATTAAACATTTTTGTAAAGACCCATCTTGAAATTAAAAGTTTGCTTCTTTTTCCTCAACCATCTGCTTCCCATGCTTGTAGAAATCCAGCAAAATTAACTGTTAGTGAATTTTTAGCTCTCAAAAATTTTACATTTGCAAGTTTTATTTATAAGCTTACAAAAGTTCACAGGAAGCATTTCAGTAATCTAACATTTAAATGTCTTAGGACAAAAATTAACTTCAGTACACTGTGAATGAAGAAAATTTGAATTGCAAGATCGGTTTTTACCATATACTTTACATCAGACACTTGCCATAACAAAGAAACACTGGAAGGGACCTGAAAACTCACAATTTAAAAAACATGCATGTAATCTGAAGCAATGTCGTCTTCAAATTCTACAAGACGGATGGAGCTTCTGAAACGGTTACTTTAAAATTAATTGTATAGTGTTAATGCATGCACATGGAACAGACACCTGATACAACTGAGCAGGGACATCAATGAGATTCAGTAAACCAGAAGCAGATTACAGGCCTGGAAAGGAATACAATTTGAGATTACAAATAAAGATTTAATTGACCTAAAATGTTTTTCTTTTGGGACGCATGTTAGAAATGGCAAAACATAGGGGGAAATGGGAGGTCTAACTGCAAGAAATATTCTTGCAGTTATGTAGTACTAATGGCATTAAACAACTGCTCAAAGTACCACCAATTTTGAGAAATTGGACCCAAATCTCAAAAATTAATACATTAGAAGAGTTGGGTCAAGCTGTTGAACAGTTCCAGAGGAGCTGATCAGGTAAACTAAATCATCCATCTTGTAGCATTCACAAAATACTATGAATTTTTTAATGTTTTTAATTTTTTCATTGCAATGATTTATAATCACTTTCCAGTAGAATTCTATACATCTGACATATCATTGAATCACAAAACATGTTGAGTTGGAAGGGACCCATGTGCTGGTTTAAAAGTTAACCAGCAGGGGAAATGAACTCAACTCAAAAGAGAGATTATAAGTCAGAATAACAATTTAATAAAATAATACAATAAGTATGATTATACAGACAAACAATTGGTCTTAACCCACAAAACCCAAATGTATAACCCAGCACCCTAGGGCATGAACAAAGTGGTGTTCCTTGCCCCCCACCCCCCGAGTCCAAAGTAAAGGGAGAGGGGAAAAATCTGCTGGTGGGAGAGCTGTTGCAGTCTGGTCAAAAGTGGTGACTGCAGTCCAGTTGAGGGTGGTGGTCCCAGTCCGGTTGAGAGCGGTGAGCTGCAGTCTTCCTCTGGATCCCACAAGTGGTAAAAAGGTTCCAAAACTCCAAGTTTATATGTTCTCCAGTTCAGGCAGGAATGCTCAGTCCTTCCCTCAGAGCAGGGAATTCCATAAAAGGGTGTGAGGACAGGAACATCTTCCTATCTCGCAGGCCTCATAACGCCTAGTTTATAGCCTGAGGAGTCAGGCTGCTCTGGGCAGAGGGTGTAAATGCTCTATTGATAACAGTTTCTGGGAAATGGCATGGAAGGCTATAGAATACACAGTTTTGGGTTACACCCATCCAGTGATGAATTGGTCCCAGCTGTTCTAACTAGGACAATCCATCAGGATCATCAAGTCCAACTCTTGACCCTACACAGGAACATGCCCAAGAGTCACATCATGTGCCTGAAAGTTTCATCCAAATGCTTCTTGACCTTTGTCTAGCTTGGTGCTGTGACCACTTCCATGGGGAGCCTGTTCCAGTTCCCAGCCATCCTCTGAGTAAAGAACATTTTTCTAGTATCCAATCTAAACCTCCACTGGCACAACTTCAGGCCATTCCCTCGAGTCCTGTCACTGACCACCACAGATAAGAGATCAGTGCCTGCCCCTCCTCTGCCCCTCATGAGGAAGTTCTAGACTGCCATGAGGTTTCCCTTCAGTGTCCTCCTCTCCAGGCTGAACACACCAAGTGACCTCAGCTGCTTCTCATACAGCTTCCCCTCAAGGCCTTCACCATCTTCATTGCCCTCCTTTGGACACTCTCTAAGAGCTTAATATCTTTCCCATGTTGTGGTGCCCAAAACTGCAAACTATTCAAGGTGAGGCCACCTCAGTGCAGAGCAGAGCAGGACAATCCCCTCCCTCGACCGGCTGGCGATGCTTTGCCTGATGCCCCCCAGGACACGGTTGGCCCTCCTGGCTGCCAGGGCACTGCTGACTCATATTCAACTTGCTGTCGACCAGGACCCCCAGGTCCCTTTCCACAGCACTGCTTTTCAGCATCTCATTCCCTAGTCTATACAAACATTCAGGGTTGCCTCAAGTGCAGAATCTGGCACTTGCCCTTGTTGAACTTCATATGGTTGGTGATTGCCCAGTCCTCTCATTTGTCGAGATCTCTCTGCAGGGCCTCCCTGCCTTCAACAGCTCCTCCCACTTTTGTGTCATCTGCAGACTTACTTAGCAACCGTTCTAGTCCTGCATTCTATCATTTATAAAGATGTTTGAAGAGCACAGGGCCCAAGATGGAGCCCTGTGGAACCCCACTAGTGACAGGTTACCAGTCTGATGTCACCCCATTCACTGTTACCCTCTGTGCTTGATCCATGAGCCCACTGCTCACCCACCACATGATGTGTTTACCCAGTTGTGTGCTGGACCTTTTGTCCAGCAGAATCTTGTGAAAGACATTATTGAAAGCTTTAATGAAATCCAAAAAGATTACATCAACTGGCTTCCCTTGATCAACTAGGTGGGTTATATAAAAGGAAATCAGGTTGGATAAGCAGGACTTCCCTCTCATGAAGCTATGCTGGCTGTGACCAATGACCAATGCTGACATCAGCCTTTCCAGAGAAATACTACATGCAGAAGGATGTTTTTTGATATCTGGTGACTCTACTTTTAAGCCTTACGATACATACATCTTGCCAGGAAGAATAGAAAAGAGAAAAAAAAATATACAGGCAAAGACAGCATTCCCAACAATAGTCTATAACTACTCCAGTAACTGTAACTACATAGTCTTTGTGGGTAACAATAAGGTGACAGTTTTATATATCACTGGGTTCAATTCTATTCTAAACTTATTCCCTGATAAAGCTTACTCTGCAGAGACTATTATAACACTAAAAAAACCCTATTTTCTTCTCCAAGAAGACATCACTAATTTTAATTATATTCATAGCAAGTAATCCTAATGGTATCCAGAGCAAAGGTTCAGGTTTGTAACCAAATTACCAGGCGCAACAGGCCACAACATGCAATTTCTGCATGTCGGTTGAGCCACGTTGAAAACACTGACATGGAAACCTTAAGACTATACAACACATGAAGCAGTTTAACTAGGTTGAGTTTCTTCACTGATTGCTAAGTCAACATGCCCTCTCTTTTATCAAGGGTCTGACACATGACACATTTCAGCTGAGGCACAATTACTTAAGTTAAAATAATTTGGGGGCCCTGATGCTTCCAAAACCAAAGTACTGCAAAGTAAGGATTATCTTAAGCAATTTACAAACAATACTTTGTGATGGCATAATTATTTCTCATTTTACCTGAGCACATCATAATGGCAGAGAATAAACATGGTATCGGTAATGTTTCAAACACAAAGACTTTGACAATTCTACATCAAATGCTGGGATTTGGAAGTGTGGTACATAATTCTTCACTGTTTTTCCTATACTTACGATTTTACAGTTAAAAAGTTCAAGGTTTTAGTTAAAATCATTAGAAAAGATAGCTATTAGTAAAACTCAAAATATCTCACTTTTAGTACAAAATTAATGAAACACATTTATTAAAATATAACAGTTTACTTACAAAAACCTTGATTGAGGGTCTGACCACAGTAAATATACTATCAAAGCAAAGAAAAGGCTAACAAAAGAGGTGCTGTGTTTTGTATATTTAGGCAACTTTTCTTTTTCCTACACTTGAGAGAGAACATAAGAGATTGACTAAACATTCCTATTTCCAAAGCCACCACACCTTGGAAAGCTTGCACTCACACTCACAATCTAAAATGCAGCTACTGACCCTGTCAGTATTCTCTTTGATTGCCAAAATTTAGTCTTTATCACACTCAGCCATTTCACTTGCTATGAAATATAGATTCGAGCGCAACTGTACTGAACCCTGACTGCTCTGTTGGGGGTAGGAGGCAAAAAAACCAAAAGCCCTCATAAACAGAAACAGAAAAATCAAGGAGGCTTGTTACAGGACATAACACAGCTAATGAATTTACTATCTTGGAGCACTCACAAGAGACTCTAATTGCAAGAATACAAAAATACATCAGGATTTGATTGTTTGTTTCTGTTGTTGGTTGGTTGGGGTTTTTTTGGTAGGGGTGGTGTACCCCTGTTGGGAGCAATTGGATGTTTCGATGAGAGAAACGCATCCAGTGTATGGTTAAAAATTACTCAATTAAGCAACCTTGAAAACTGTATATACAACTAATTGGAGTTTGTATAAATATCTAGGTTTAAACAAGCAGGTTAGCAGCCAAAACAATAATAAAAGCCAGAACATTTATAAATACTTATAGCACAGTCTAGGATTTACTTAGGCTACACTATAAAGCAAATTCTTACGTTTACTGATCTCTAGACATTGTAAACAATTCAACAATAGCAAACAGTTGTCAAAATACTGGAATAAATAGGTTTATAGTTTTAATTTTAGATACTCAAAATAATTTCATGGATTTGAGTGCATGAACCAATGTCAACTACCAAGGATTTAGCTTGCAAGAAGTAACACTCAGTAAACACAGTAACACTCAGTAAACCATTTCACCAAAGAGGCCTAACTGAAATTTTGTTATGGTTGTAAACAGAAGTTAAAGAGGGCAAAGAAAATTAATCCACATAAAAATCCGCAGATTTTACCTAATTAATCTGTGCTGTCTTGTAAATAAGGGGCGGGGAGAGGGAAGGCAGATGAGAGAAACAGAGATGGAAGATCAGAAACTGAAAACACCTCAGCTGGAATCTGATCAATACCCAACAGTCCTGCTCACATATTTCAACAGCATTTCTACTATTTACCAACAGCACTGTCAGCTTGTGAACCCTCCTAACCACTTCAAACTGCCTTTGCCAGGCTTTTCCTACTTATGTTTATGCTGATAATTATTCCTGTTTAAACAGGTCATTCAAGGCAGCAAAAACTATTAGATACTATTCATCCCCCAAGTGAATTCAAATTACCATTACGTAAGGAGAGGGAGGGAGGTTGCATCTGCTATATGCTTGCACCTCCTATACCTAGACAAGGTAAGGTATGCAAAACTAGTTATCCTTTACTATAACAGTAGCTGTAATCAAAAGAAAAAGTAAAAAATGTTTTTACAAATGTTACAAATGTGTCAATTATGTGCCTATAGCATCTTAATAACAGAACCGCCCTGACAAGAGATACCAGATATTCAAACAAAAAGTGAAGAAAAATATGCTTGAGACATTACCTAATAAGCAGGTGTTCCAAGTCAATAGAGAATTAAGTATTTTAAAGGGCAGTACAGAGGGTCTGGCCAAGACACTGAATGAAAAGTTACTTAGACACAGTCAAAAGAAAACAGTTGCATCGTGAACGTGGATGAAAGTGTTTGATCTCTGTACTGTTTGGAAACCTCACTGGCACTTCCTGTCAAAGATAACTGTATACATCTCACATTGCTGCAAGCATTTTTTCAGGTATTGAAGTGTAACTTTACTAGGTCTAGAGCATTCAAAAATACCTAACTTACCTAAATACTTATCTAACCTTTTATCTAAGCCAAGTACTTGCACACTTGTTAACACAGCTCATTGAAACTAAGTGAAGGCCAGAACAAGAAGGGGATTAAAGCACAGTCCTTCCCATCACATTGCTTTCTGTGATGGCTGCCTAACAAAGTAGTCTTTTACCCCGATTCATACTAATGGAGTTACTTAGGAATACGATTTTCTTCCCTGTTATGTTCTTTTCTGAATCTTGGCCTTTCCAATACTGGCCTTATATGTTCAAATTACATTTGTTTTCACTTGTATAGGTTGTCCTTCCTTCTCCTTTCTGCACTGCCTTTTATATTTCAGGTCATTCATTTCTTGCAACAATCTGAGCCATGAGTGTTTCCACATATCACATCTTCCTTTAGTATTGAGACGGTCTACATTTTTACCATTCAATCTGAGAGCTTTTTAACAAGAAAAAAATTTCTGTAATTATTTCTGTGTTCATGTATTTTGTTTGAGCAGCATCATCACACAACTTTACTACACAGATTGAATTTGGATAGCTTTAATATGATATGATGAATTCTCTCATTTATGAAAAACCAAAGTTAATGTTAAGCATGCTCATTAAAAACTCATTAATTAAGCTCTCAAATTTACAGAAGCTGAAACCCCTGTAAAATTAGGCGTTATACATATATTAAGAGCCTATCAACAGGTTATCAGTCTTAATTTAAACAGGCCAGCTATAAAATACCACAAGATCACAACTTGCTCCCTACAGCATTTAAAAAAAAATAAATTCCCTTGGGTATTAAATCATTCAGAGGCAAAAAAATGCATGCCTTTAAAAATTTAAGACACATATATAGCACTTGTGCAATGCTCTAGCACTCAAAAAGCAGTGGCCATTTGTTAGAAGGAAAACAAAAAAACAAACAAACCAAAAACCCCAAACACACAACTTGCCTTTTTTTTTCTTTTTTAATCACTACTAGAACATTTAATAGATTTAGGAAAATTTAATTTCAATACTACATGATTTATGTAAAATTTAACAGTTT
Organism: Pipra filicauda; assembly: GCF_003945595.2. Taxonomy (NCBI): domain Eukaryota; kingdom Metazoa; phylum Chordata; class Aves; order Passeriformes; family Pipridae; genus Pipra; species Pipra filicauda. The sequence goes on from NW_024104853.1 coordinate 90,709, forward strand.
TATCACGACACACAAAGACAAACACTGCACGGAAACACACAGCTGTAATGGAATTGCTTTGGGAGCATGCAAGCAAACACAAAAAACTATTAAGTTTACACAAAATACGAAGACAAAAAATAGTGGTGTTTTTTTTTAAAAGACCTTAGTTCCAGAATTTTAGTAAACAGCCAGCCAAAAAAATTATCAGTAGACTTCAGATACACTGTGAGTGTTGGAATCTGCTAATCAATGATGCACTCCATATAAAAACAGTACTCTACTGCTATTACTACTAATAGTTACTGCCTTTTGGCTAGCAGAATGCAATTTCTAGGTCCTTTGAGATATTCGGAATGAAAGAAATGTTGCAGATGCACAGACCATTTAACACAGTTTAAACTGCAAAAAAGCATGATGCAGTAGACCAGGAAAAAAATAAACTCCTAAGATGATGCTTCACCAATGCTACACAGCAGTTCTGGGCCTCTTAGAGCAAGATACAGGTAGTTTTATATACCCATTTTCACAATAAGCAAGTAAACAGGCTGTGTAGAGAAAAAAATTGTTTTGCTGTAGTACACAAGCACCGTTCTGAGAAATGAGAAATTTCATTTGAATAAAAATATACTAAAGCCTCTAAAAAATAAGAACTACTTGAAAAGGAAATAATAAAAACAAAACCAAGTTACATGTACATTAAAAAAAAAACAACTGAATATCAAAACTCCAAAGTAAAATTTATTGAGATTTAATTAAAAAAAATAAGCAAGACAGTTAAAGTGCATCTAATTTCATAAGAGTTGCCTCACAGAGGCATAAACTGCCATGAGTAACCACCAGCAATCTACAGAGCAAGAAAAATAAACTTTTCCTTTTTTGTAATGTATAAATATTGCCCAAAAGATTTACACATTGTTCCATATCTTACATTAAATATTCTACCTGCCTTCCCTCAACTGAAAGAAACTATGACAACTTCAGAACTTCAGTACACAAATCAAATAATTAGGATGACACAGTTTTGCTGAAAGATACGCTAACTCAAACCTTTCAAATAAGCCTCTCTTAATCAGTAATGGATATGCTATATTGAGCCTTACTGCTATAGATCAAGGACTACTACCTTCTCTCCAGCACTTACCTATCATGTTGCAGTGTTTAAGACTCCATATAGAGACTGAACTTCACGAAGATGCTACAAATACTTTGACTGACAGAAAATTACTGCAGATATGAAACCAAATAAGGATGTCATTTCGGAAAACAGAAGCATGAAAACAAAAATGTCCACGATGCAAAAAGCTCCAGGAGAAGCTTACAAAATCTGATTAATGTATATGAGTACCTAAGAATAGATTTGCACGTAGGGAATACCTCGAGAGTGCTTCACACCTACAGATGTAAAAACATACCTGTAAAAAAACCCTGAATCTCTGTGTTTGCTTTTGCTGACGCTACAGACACCTGGAATGCACCCTGGAAGTGGTCGCTTTGTCGCTGCACACATCTGTGCCTGACAGACCTTTGATACTGTTTTCTTGTACCTACTAAAGGGACCTCAAGAAAGTACACTCAAACAGAACACTCCTGCCTTCACAACTGGCATGTTAATTTAATTCTATAGACCACTGCCTACTTCGCCTAGTACAGCTGGTCATCACCTCTGCAAACATCAAGGTAGGCTTTACTCCTGGGTTTTTAAGGCTAAAAGTGACAAATATTCTAGACCTACAGAGGACAGCACCAAGAAGAGACGGGACGTCACCGCCGTTCGCAGAGAGGCCACTCACTCCCGCGAGCACGACCCTGACACTCGAATACCATCCAAGCCCCTGGCGTTTATGCTCAGTTCATTTCCGGGCGGGGAAACCGCCCGTACGCCAGTTTCACATTCCCGCAGAGCCGGGTCAGGCTCCAAGCTCCAAGCTGCCCGCGCAGTCCTTCCAAACTTTACGCGACCGTCAGAAGCACCGCGGCCAGCGAAGGTCCGCCCCATCAGCAGAGACCACGGGCTGTCCATGACTCCCTAGCACTTCGCCTGGGTTTCTCTTTGCCCCCCGCCAGCTGTTTCCCCACAGCTCCTCCCGCCCGGCCGCTCCCTGCTGTCGCAGGCGGCGGTCCCGCGCCCGCCGCGGACACCGCCTCCAGCCCGCCCGCCCCCACGGCTATTTTTAAGCTGCAGGCAGGTGGAGCGGCGGCTAAGCTGTCGGGCAGGCGGTCCAGCACGGCTCAGCACGGCCCTGCTTGGCTCGGCAGGCCCGGCCCGGCCCGGCCCGGCCCGGCCCGGCCCGGCTCGGCTCCCCGCCCGGGGACCCCGCCCGGGGACACCGCCCCAGCCTCTCCCCGCTGCGGGCGGCAGGGCGAGCCCGGACGGGCAGGAAGGGACGCAGCGGCAGCAGGGGAAGGCAGACAGGCCCATACCTCCCCAAATGCCCAGCTTCAGCTGGGAGCTGTCCAAGTTCACCACGTAGTCGCCGAGGAAACGGTTCAGAACGTCCACGACCAGCGACTCAAACACCATCCTGCCGCCGCCCCTGCACCAGCAGCAGCGCCGCCGCCCCGGCTCCTGCAGCTGCGCGGCCGATCGCACCGCCCCGCGGCCCGGGGGGCGGCTCCAGGCTGCCCCCGCCCCTCCGCCTCCCCTGCGCGCCGGGGATGAAGAGGCGCGGCTTGGCCCAGGCTACGGGAGCCGGTGGGGGCCGCGCACTTCGGCCTGCTTCAGCCCGCTTCAGTCCGCTTCTGTCCGATCTTTCTCGTGGCCTCTCCGTACGTACAGAGATTCTGATGGGAAATGCAGGGGTTTCGCGCTAGCTACTCTTGTTTGCTTGTAAGGTGTGAGTTAACACAGAATTTGTCAGGTTGGAAGGGACTATCAGAGAAGTCATCTGGTCCAACCTCCCTGCTCAAGCAAGGTCGTCCTAGAGCACGTGGCACAGGATTGCGTCCAAACGGTTCTTGAATATCTCCAGTTAGGGAGACTCCACAACCTCTGTGGACAATCTGTTCCAGTGCACAGTCACCCACCCACACAGTAAGGAAGTTCTTCCTGTTCAGGTGGAACTTCTTGTGTGTCAGTTTCTGCGTGTGGCTTCTTGTCCTATTTCTCAGCACCACTGAAAAGAGCCTGGCTCCACCCTCCTGACAGCCTCCCTTCAGATACTTACAGACACTGATGAAGTCCCCTTTCAGTCGTCTCTTCTCCGAGCTGAACAGTCCCAGCTTCCTCAGCCTTCATAAGAGAGATACTCCAGTCCCTCAGTCATCTTTTTGTCTTCGGCTGGACCCCTCAGTTTGTCCAAGGGATTTAAAAGTGAGATAGCTATAAAGATTTTTTGGATACTTTTCTCCCTCAGACTAGGCAAGTGTAGAAATTACTAAGCTGTTCAAAAATGGCTGAACTATTACTGGCATAATGGCTAAAGCAAGTTGAACTGAATTTCTGTCTCCAAAGAGCTTAACTCTCAGGCTGTTTTTCGACTTGGGTAATGCTGAATCACACTGGGCCATATTTACCCTGAGTGGTTGTACCGAAGCCCTCTGTGCTCAGAAGGTTTGTTCAGGAAACTTCCTGGTCTGACCATTCACAAGAGTCCTTGGCAGACCCCCACACCAGAGACCTTCACTGCTGGGACTGAAGGCCCTTCCCAGCAGACGGCTCTCGCTTGACTCTCTATACACATATACTCACACAGTCAGACCAGTTTTCCCTAGAGATTTGACCCCAGGTTTCCCATACCAGAGTCTCAGATGTCCCATTCCACAAACCAGTTTGTTCCCCATGCAGTAACACAGAAACAGCTTGAGCCGAGTGCCTCTAAGGAGAGACTCCCAGCCAAGGAACCCCTGGGCTTTTATATCCTCACAGTCCAAGCTGCACACAAGTCTTCCTCCTCCTAAGTCTTCAGCTCCTGCTGTGTCTCGCAGTGTCCATCCACCTGGCTGGCAACACTCGACTTCGTGCCCTTTGTTAACCAAAGTGTTGACAGTTCACTGCCTCTTGCCTCAGGCTCCCACCCAGAACTCAATCTGCAGCTTGCTAACTGAGCTACCTGTACCAGATGTATTTCTCCACAGGTTCCTCTGCCACACTGCCACAAGGCTTTCTCTGCTGATAGCAGGAAGAATAGAATTACCCTCCAACTTGTTCCTGGAACTGCAATAATTAGGTTTGAAATTAACATTAAGTATTTTATATTTTATTATTTTCTATATTGTTTTCTATAGCACGGGGTATTAGATTTCCATGGCAGGTTTGTGGGGATGGAGGGCTGCCTCCCTAAGAGACAAAGGGCTGCCCTGTGCTGGGCACAGCCAGTTCTATCTGCTTCAAACTGAGCCACAACAGGGCACAGCTGAACTCTTCAACAGTAATCCAGTCACCTCTTGAGACCCTTGATCCCTTAAGCCCCTAATGGTTTTTTATTTTTCTAATATTTGTAAGACTTGTAAGTTTTATAAGTAGGTTTTAAAAGCAGCAACCCCCCCCCCTCCTTTGTCCCTTGTCCCTTTCCCTTTCTCTAGCACCCTTGTTTACACATTCCTTAACCCTCTTACCCCATTCTATGCTCCCTATATCAATCCTACCCCTGAATATAGCAGAAATGTTTAGTCTGTTGTCAAGGCAAGGCCTAGATTGTTGGCAGAACAGCATATCAGGGCCTAAACCACAGAATATGGTCAAGAATTAGTTAACTATGTACCCTTTGTGCTCTGATGAAGAGGAAGGTGGGATGAACACGGGGTCCCAAAACCCCCAGACCCATTTCTCAGGGGGTGGACCCCGGGGCGGACCAGAGTAACGGCCACAGGGTGGACACATCTGGGATTGGATGGATGGTATTATAAAATGTAACATCTCAGGCATGGCCGGCGTGCACATCGTGTAACATCTACTGCCTTGGCAAAATAAACCCTTTCTTATCTCACCCCTAATTAACTGCTCTGGAGATTTTTTCAGCACCAAAATTTCACGGCAACACCCTATTTAAAAAAGGGTAAAACAGGCTGTAGAGCAGCTGTGAAAGAAGTGAGAACAATGTGGGAGAAACAGCACAAGATTCTCCTGGAGCCCGAGAAGACCATGCTGGAGCAGGCTGTTCCTCTGCAGCCTATGGATGACCACAGTGGAACAGATACTCACCTGCAGCCTGAGGAAGACCCCACACCACAGCAAGTGGCTGTGCCCTTAAAGAGGCTGCAGCCCATGGAATGCCCACACAGGAGCAGCTTTTGTGTCATGATCTGTGGCCCATGGGGGACCCACACTGGAGCACTGAAAATTCTTATCCTTGTCTCTTCCGTGTGGCAGGCAGTGCTTTCAAAATGGCTTTGACTCAAAAGAATGAAGTACAGTAAATAAAGCAGGATGAACTCATTAATATGTCCCCCAAAACAAAATTATATCAATCTTATAGGTCTATCAAATTTTTTGAATTATTTCTTGGAGTATTTGAGAATATAACTGCAGCAAAACACACAGTGCAGGGATGCCTTATTTCTAAATCTTTCAGAGACACACGGTTTTTAATTTCCTTCAGAATCAGCTGAATCATGGTGAAATGTTTGCTCACACAAATTTTTCCTCAGGACAAGGTGAAATATGTGTAAGTGCTAAACTACTTCAATTATACATGCAGCAGTGTAGTAACTGGTCAAAAGTGTAGTAATCCTAGTAAGTCCATAGTACTGAGCCTGAACTGCTTAAACATGTTGAAACCCAAAGACAAAACCACTCCAGAATTTTCCATCCGTTCTTGCTGTGCAATAAAAAGTCCGAGGTCTTTTTATCAATAAAACATTTCAACTAAACTTGAAAGACAGTTCTTGTAGTTCAAGGTACAAACTAGAGAATAATTATATTCTTCCTGCCATTGTCAAAGAAATGCATTCAGTAGTTTGGCAAAACAGAAACTTTAGGAGTCCAACAACCACCTGAACACTTTCAACTGAGAAGACCCTGATCTTCAAAGTTTATTCAAAATTGTAGTCTAACATATCAATAGACAAAAGAGGTCTCTCTGGTATATTGACAGATCTTCTCGTTTTTTAAAAGAAGTTATGAAGTACTATACTTAACATTATAAATACTTCATTTATACTTCGTATCTATAAATATAATTTACACCAGATTTATGAATTTGCATTTCATTTTAAATTTGTTAAGTCACTCATAAGCACTGAAAAACAACATGACATATAAAGAAAAACAGAATTGGAGATACTATACTTTGCATGTGCAAAGTAATACAAACTTATCTTACCGTCTGGAAGTACTGTTGCAGGATAAATTTAAAGTCTGACACTGAACATATTTTGTTACATATCCTTGCCTTTTTCTTGACTCATAAAAGTAGTTGTCAGGAAACACAAGGCATTACAAATAAAACCTGGATTTCAGTCAAAATCAATTGACTTGTCTGAGAAATTAGTGTTGATGGAAAAATGTAGTCTTGGTAAAAGGACACTGTCTTCCTTTTGAGCAGAATGTAAAGTAAAGTAGATTATGTACGTTTCTGGTAGGCCCAGTTCTGATTTATTTTGGACAGGGGTATTAGGATGAAACCTGCATATATGTCTTGCAGTTAAATAGGGGTTTATAAACTATACACATGTAGTATGTCATTCGTATTGATAGTAGTGTGAAAAGTAGATAAACACAGCTGAAGATATGTTACATGCCTAGCTAGGTTGCAAATATTTGTTTATATCCTACATTATGGGATCTTGTGTTGGTTTTAAAATCAGTATAGACTTGTTGACATTAAAGTGTTTTTTATTTCTATGATTCTTTATGCCTACTATGTTGAAAAAGTTTAAAACCTTTTTTTTTTTTCCATTTAAACAAGTTATTATATTGAAATGACTTGAATTTTATCTTTACCCACTTCTCTGGGAAAAAAAATTAGTTCAAGCTGTCACATGAAAACAGGAGATTTTCTCAAACCCTTAATGTTTGATTAGTCTATCTGTGCCCTTGAAGGACTCAAATTAACAGTTTACAGAATGGCAGTCTTTATTAATATAATTGGGACAGGTTAAGGTTTGAGGATTTCCAGTGATAATATCTGACTGGAAAAACATTCAAAGCAATATACTAATTCAAAGCAAAATACTAACAAGTTCTAATCCCTAACAAAAGCTAGTTCAAGATAATTCAGCACACATAGAGTACAGATTTTACCCAGTAGGCTTCCCTATGGGGGAAGAGGCAGGTTCAGCCCTGTCATAGGTTTACTTGTTCTAAAAATCCAAGCAGAAATTTTCCTTTTTCCTGTCTCGCTGTAAAGGAAGGTGTTGAACGGGGGAGGGGGAAGGGGTAATTGACTATACAAAAGAACTAGCTGGCAGACCTGTGTTCCAGGCTGATAGCCTTCTCTAAGGCTGGGGTGTGGGGGAGGGAGGGGAGGGGAGTTTTTCTCCCCTCCTCTCTTTGGAAAGAGGCACTTCACTTTTTGCCTTAACAGTGGCAAGATGTGTGTTGGCCGTTTTGCTGTCGACCTGGTCATCTGGCTGTTCTGCAGCCTCGGCTTGCCTGCAATCTGCTCTGTCGCCAGCTGGACCTGCTCAGATTTCATCGGAGAGGTTTGGCGTATCCTGCAGAGGAACCTTTTGGGGAGGGGGTCGTTTTTTCTTTTTCCCTCCTCCAGTCCCATGTTTTGGCAGCATTTTGTGCTCATCGAGGAGGGGGGGGAGTCCCAACCACAGCCAGCCGCAGACAGCGTGAGTTTCATGGGAAAGAAACTGCCCTCCTTTCCCCTTTTTCCCCTCCCCCTCCTCGGTGGAGGGGGAAATCTCCATTTTCGGCTTCTCCCGCTCCAGGGCCTCACACAGCGACTGCCAGCGCCCAACAGCGCCCCCTGCCGACCAACGCTGAGCAACTGCGGGCTCTGCTCCTCCAGTGACCCAACAGCGCCCCCTGCCGGCCGTGGTTAGAGTCGCGCTAGAGGACAGAGAAGTATCCAACTGTTTCCTTTACTCGAAGGGGACTTTTGGGTTCAGGATTACTGTTTAGTTGTTTTTGTGTTCTTTTGCTGGTTTTGTCAATATACATATATCCTCTAATAAAGGGTTGTTATTTCTTCCTTTTTCCATACTTCTTCGGTTGGAGCCTCTTAATTTCAGATTTACGATTGCTGAGAGAGAGGAGTTTGGTCTACCTCATAACTCATCCTCCTTAGCAAAACACTTCAGTCTCCTTAAACTGAGACAGCCCATCAGCTGATCCCAGAAGTTATGATGGAGTCTTCCCTAACTTCTTCCCATTCTTAACTCACTTTTTTTCTCACAAGATTGCAGGAGTCAGAGCGAATGAGTGATATAGCCAGTAATGTGAAGGACACTTGGAGTGAGAGACCTGTCTTTGTTGAGTGATGGAGATGGCACCATCTGGTGGCTTCACACTGATTTCTGAGCATAGTATTGGATTGATGGGCTCATGCATTTTCTGGTAGTTTACAACAAATTCAACAGATAATTACAGTTGAGATGAATAATTCGAAGCTATTTTATGTCCCTTTTTAAATTAAGTGAACAGGGAAAATGTAAATTCTCGCGAAACAAAGATAGTTGGATTTGGAGTTGGCTTTGGATAGTTGCAGTTGAATTGGCCTTTGGAAAGCACCCTTGGCAGCGCAGCAATCATTTAGCAATGAATAGATGTATACTATGTGAAATTACATAGGACAAGACTATGTGATCTTCCTGTATTGTTTATTCTTAAGTACCATAGGTAAAGGGCCAAGAAGAGAAGACAGAACTTACTACAAAGACATTCTTGCAGGTTTTATCACTGTCTACAGGGTAAGGAGGACACTGTAGATACTAAAAATAATTTCCAGAAGTCTTAAGGATTAATTTCACATTTGTGTCCCCTTTTAAAAAGACATTGTTACTGTATAGTCTGTGGAGTACTATTTGGATGTGAACCATGACTACCCCTGCTGAAATGGGGTGTCAGCTTAGCAATTTCTGCTCAGTCTAGAGAGACTGGAGCCATCAGTACTATGTCTTGCTTCCTGATCTTTCTGCACTGTTACTCACTCTGCAGTTCTAAATGAAGACACTCGGACTCCATGGCTCAAATGGCAAATCTGAATCTAGCAGCTCCCCTGTATGAACTTTTTCATAGGAAATGGGTTTATGGGCACTTGTACTTCAGTTACAGGAGTAATGGACCGCTGTAGTTAAAATCCATATGACACTGTATAAAATCTACATAGCACTAGAGCTCAATTAATTTTAAAACACCTAGCCAAGCTAGTCTAATTAAAGTCCATGGTTACTTTCATCACCATGTGAGAAAAAGACTAGAGTGAAAACTTATGCAAAAGCTACTGGCAACTTGTGGCAGGTAACAGTTAATGAGGCCTGAAGTCATCGCTGAAGAGAAATAGAAGGCCCATGTGGGGAATATAGGAAGAAACGTGGAAAAGCAGATACCTACTCACCTTCAAAGCACAAATTTTGCGTGTACATATTGTTTGAGCATTGTCCCTTACTACTTGATACTATAGCCAAAACCACTTGCCCCCTGCAAAGCGGTGCCTGGTGTTAGCCAGTTTAAGGTTGTCCTTTAACTTTATGTATGGTGAATTTTCTGTATGATTATGATAAGTCATTATGTATTGTTAGCATAATTTCCCCCCTTGATTTGTACCGTGAAACAATTTAGTTATCACAGTGAAAACTCAGAATGATGACTTCTTTTTCCCTATGAAATGATGAATGTAAAGTTGGTAACACTGTTTGTTTAGGTAATTCTAAAATTCTTTCTAATATTGTGTAGTTCTAACTATAGCATGATTATGTGAAAAATATAAGTGCACTGTTTACTTGATCAGTAGTAACAGTAGATTCATCAACACCGTGTGCATCTGAATCACTTCTTTCAACTTTTCATATATTGAACAATTATTATTTTATGTCTCTTACTCTCTTTTCTAAGATTCTGACAATATTCGTCACATGGCCGACTAAGGACCTTCTTGTAAGAGAATTTGTCAAGAACTGTCAGACTGTCAAAATAGTGGAAAATGTTATTATCTAAACAGATAATAACATTCTCTGTTTTAAGTTTTTAAAGAGATCTGTTTAAACTGTTCAAAGAGATCTGTTTAAATTCTTCACAGAACAGGCTAATGATTCACAACATTTCTAGGTTTCTCCCTGATACTATGATGCAAATCCTGTCTAGCAATTTCTTCACTTATTTTTCCTCGTACTGAATTGGAGTTATTTATCTACAGAACCCTGAAACAGATTAGTTTTTTTCAGTGAGGATGAAATATCTGCTATGAGGACCAGAACTCAAATAATGCTCATCTGATTGTGAAGTTTTAGATAACTTACCTTTTTCAACTGTATCCTTTTGTCTGAGTAGTTTTGCTTTGCACGAGTAGGTAAAGTTGCTGAAGCCTTAGACCACAAGCTGCGAACTCCCACTCAACTTGAACTATTGCTTAGATATGCTGAGGCCAATGCAAACTGGAAAATAACCATGACTTTCAACAGAAGTAACCCATGCAGATAAGAAACAAATGACCCCCAAGGAGACAGAGAAAAAAATCAGATAAGGAACAAATAAGACTCCAAACCAAAAATCACCATTAGACCAAATGTTGTGTGAAAAATGCATGAAGAATGATTGCATAGGTTGTAAGAGTATAAAGGCCCAGGGCTATCTTTGTTCTGGGTTCCTTACCGGAGGCGCACAGCTGTTTCTACTGTTCTACTACTCAAATGCTCTGCTACATTTCCTACCTAGGGTAGATAAACTTCTTTGACAGCTCTTCTCGGTTTCGCTTCCACCGGAAAATCCTCTAGAGTCGGAAGAATAAGGCTTAAAAATGCCTAAGGTTTAGATTGTCATAGGTACCTGAAGTTGCTAAGCTACAATTTTTGAGTCTTAATTTACATGCCTTGATGCCTGTGAAGCCCTCCTTATGAAGACGTGGCAACAAGCTGGCCATACATTATTTGGAGAAGGGTAGCAATAAGGAAGGGATACATAGGAATTGAACTGAAGTACTAGGGCAGGTACTTAAGTGTACATTGGGGTTTTACCATATAAATAAGCTGGCTGAAGGCAGCTTGCTCTAGGCAGCAAGCTCTGTCATGCTTCAGAGCCTTCCCAGTGAAATACATTTAAACCACTTCTACATTGGGGAATTTCTTGCATTGCAGTGGGGAATTCATAGAGTTTTAAAGGCTAAGACAAGGGGATAAGAATCACTTTGTGAATTTCAGTAGCATTTAGGTCTCTGAACAGGTAGGTGAGGTGACTTAACAGTCTTTAAGCATTGAGCCAAATCATAGAATCACAGAATATGCCAAGTTGTAACAGATCCATCAGGATCATCAAGTCCAATTCCTGGCCCTACACAGGACCCCCCAAGAATCACACCTTATGCCTGAGAGCATTGTCCAAATGCTTCCTGAACTCAGACAGGCTTGGTGCTGTGATCAACTCCCTGAGGAGCGTGTTCTACTGCTCAAACACCCTCTGGGTGAAGAACATTTTTCCAAAAATCTAACCTAAACTCCCCCAACTCAGCTTCATGCCATTTCCTCGAGTCCTGTCACTGGTCACTGTCGCGGGATATCTATCATATTGGTTAGGTTTGGTCAATAGAAGAAGCACACACACACACAGAGAATTGAGACGAGAGTTGTCTGCCGTGTCAGCGCAGCAGCATCCTTTATTGAGGCAGCTAGCCCACATTTTCCCCCACACTTTCTGTAAATATAATTTTTACAAAACACCAGAGCACTAACACCTGCACCATGAACACAGCCAACATCTTTGTCCTTGTACATTTTATCCTGCTTATCACCTTTCTAGCTAACTCCCAGATTCTCAAGGCTGCTCTGTCCATGGGAACGGTTAATTAACTTCTCTACTCTCACAGGAATGGTCTTATACCGTCCAATACATTATATTCGTCAAGTTCTAGGGGCTTAGCGGGCCTGCCGCTTCCCCCCACAGGTCACAAGAGTGAATAGATCAGTACCTACTATCCTCTCACGAGGAAGTTGTGACTGCAATGAGATCTTCCCTCAGTCTCCTCCAGACTGAACACACCAAGTGACCTCAACCACTCCTCATACAGCTTCTCCTCAAGGCCCTTCACCATCTTCGTTGCCCTCCATTGGACACTCTCTAAGACCTTAATATCTTTCTTATATTGTGGTGCCCAAAACTGCACACAATGTTCAAGATGAGGCTGCCCCAGTGCGGAGCAGAGCAGGAGAATCCCCTCCCTCGACCAGCTGGTGATGCTTTGCCTGATGCCCCCCAGGACACGGTTGGCCCTTCTGGCTGCCAGGGTACTACTGACTCATATTCTACTTGCCATCGACCGGGACTCCCAGGTCCTTTCAGCAGTGCTTCTCTCCAGCCTCTCATTCCCCAGAACCAAGCTTGCCATGTCCCAGGTGCAGAATCCAGCACTTGCCTATTTTGAACTTCATATGGTTGGTGATTGCCCAGTCCTCTAATTTGTCAAGGTCTCTCTGCAGGGCCTTTCTGCCCTTGAGGGATTTGACAGCTCCTCCCACTAAGCAAACTTACTTAGCATTCCTTTGAGTCCTGTGTCCAAGTCATTTATGTCCAAGATGTTAAAGAGAACTGGGCCAACAATGGAGCCCTGCAGAACACCACTATTGGATGGTGTTTTTCAATGCTTCCAAGAATAATCCATGATTTTACCAGGCACTGAAGTGAGACTGACAGGCCTGTAGTTTCCAGGGTCCTCCTTCTTGGCCTTCTTGAAAATTGGGACAATGTTCACCAGCTTCCAGTCAGTTGGTACCTCTCTAGATTCCCAAGACCACTCAAAAATCATCAAGAGAGGTTTTGTAATGACATCAGCCAGCTCTTTGAGTGGTCTAGGATTAATCTCATAGATTTGTAGGGATCCATCTGGAGCAGCAGATCCCATTCAAGTTCGGGGTCAAGGGGAGTTGATTATTCTCACAGTCATGATCCTTCAGCTCAGGGTACTGGGACCCTCTTGGTCCATCATCCATGTTGAAGACAGGGGCAAAGACCTCTGCCTGTGTCTGTCCCTGTTTGTTAGGTGACCATCCTCATTCTGTATTGGGCAATAATGTTTCTATACTGCCTATTGCCATTTTTAAAAAAACTCTTCCTATTGTCCCCCAGATTTCTGCCCAACTTCAACTCAGTTGAGATTTGGCTGCACAAGTTTTCTCCCTGCAGTGGTACGTATTCTTCTTGTATTCTTCCCATTTCACCTGTCCTTGCTTCCACTGGGTGTACACCCTCCTTTTTTGCCTTATCTCCAAGAGAAGATCCCTGTTGAGCCAAACCAGCCTTCTGCCTGCTCGACTTCTGACATTTGGGAATTACCTGCTTCTGTGCCCTTAGGAAGTGATGTTTGAAAAGTTACCAATACTGATGGACCCCAGCATGTGCAAAAAACATTTTCCCAGAGGAATTTACTCACTAGTTCCCTTAGCAGCCTAAAATCTTCTCTCCTCATGTCCAGAGTTCAGGTTTTGTTGGCACTTTTCCTCCTGTCAACAGAGATTTTAAACCCTATAACTTCATGGTCACTGTGGCCAAGACAGCCACCATTCTCCTCTTCGCTCCTGAGATCCACTCTGCTAACAAGCAGCAGATCAAGGAGGGTATCTTTCCAACTTGGCTCCCTTAGGACCTATTCCATAAAGTTGTCATCCATGTGTTTTAGGAATTTTCTGGTGTGCGTTGTACCAGCTGTGTGATGATCCCAGTTAACTTCTGGCAAGTTGAAGTCCCCTGTAAGGACAAGGGTAGTTGACGTGGAAGTGTTCCTTAGTTCTTCAACAGATAATTCATTGGCATCATTGTCCTGGCTGGGTTTATAGTAGACTGCCACAATGACATCCACATTATTTGTTTGCCCCTTGATTCTTACCCAGAGGCTTCAACTGTGCCATTGTCAACTGTGAGCTCCATATATTCTTCTCCTTCCATTACATACAGTGCCACCTCCCTCCCTTCTGCCTTACCTATCCCTCCTGAAGAGCCTGAAACCATCCAATGGGGCACTCCTATCACAAGACTTATCCCACCATAGAAATGATTTATTGAAAATAATGTTTTCAAACTAAACAGGGTAGGCTTGAAGTGATCACCAAAGAAAATTTTATGTTCGTAAACTCTGGTATGGTACTGTACATGCATTTTGGATTACCAAACCATTACCTTGGTTGTATGTCCAGGCTAATTAACCTCTTTCCTAGAAATGAGGGCCCTAGTCCATTTGCAGTCCATTTGTGAGCTTGCAAGCCCTTGTGCCATTGCTTTGAACTCACATCTTCTGGTGTTTTGATCCTCAGAATTTAGGGCCTTGTCTCCCCCTTCAAACCTCTGTTAAATTCTTGTTCACCTGAGCTTTGGAAGTTTGTCTATAATTCTCCAGTTCCCCTTTCACTTATCCTAGTACTGCATTAAGGTTGACCTGCAGTGTCCCAAAGCATAATGTACTCTAAGTGTCAAAAGGGCTTAAGCCCGAAATGTGCTTTACTTTTTGTGGTTTACTTTTTTGTTGTAGTTGCTGAATCATTTAGTTTTTATACAAATTTAAAATTTCTATAGATATCAGTAAGACTATACACGTGTATCATAATTGGCATTATGTAGTAAAGCATATAAAGCATATCTGTCACTGAGAAATTAACAGTCATAAAATGTCTTATTTTTAGCATCTGTAAAACATAACTACATTATCACTGTTTTGCCCTAATTGTTTTTGTTTTATGTAGTCAAAACTCAGTACTTCATATGTGTTTTTGTAGAATTGCACCTGGAAAATTGCTATAGAATTGGATAGTAGATTTTTTCAAGAGTGGTCCCAAAGAAGTATTTTGGTTTGAAGAGAAGTACTTTTAAAATACATTTGTGGATTTTTACAAAACCAGAAGATGGCAGCAAGTGTTGATTCAAATTTTGTGCCACTAAACCCCTTCACACCTTCAGAGCAAATCAATATCCTTTGTAATGCAAGCATTTGCTTTGAATGTGACGTGTAACAGAAAAGAGCTGATTTACATTTGCATCAGTACCGTTATTCTTGCACAGGGAAGTAAGAGGGCTAATCCATTTCAAACAGGTTTATCCATTTGAAAAGACTAATGCTGTGAGAGGCAGTGAGTGTGCACATACCAAAGAAATAATGCAATGATCTGTCCAACGTATTCCCTGATAATACAAACCTACATGCATAGTGATGGTTTTCCCTTCACACTGCAATCTGAAACTTTTTGCAGCGTATGTTTGGAAGACAGATGCTGTTTCTGAATAGGTATCAACAGTTGAAAGTATTAATGGTGATAGAAGATATCTTAAATGTTGATTCCAGGGTAATTCAGAATCAGGGTAGTGCTTCTATGGAGTTCGGTGGGAACAGGTAAAACTGAGGTCTAATTCTTCTCAGTGTATCATCCTGTTTCTAGTTTGGTGGGATAGATGGGAATGAACCAGCAGATAGAGGTACAGTAGGTTTATAGATTTGTTTCTGGATTTTAATTTGAGTATTGTATATAACTTTAGTTTGTGGAAAGTTGGGAATAAACACAGACTATACTCTCTGCACAGTTTTATTAGAATAATACATAATACATAATACAGAGCAATTCATTGACATAATTTTAAATTCTTTCTGGAAATCACATACTGGGCCACACACTGAAGCTAACTTTGAGTAGATAGCTCAACAGTTCAAGAGAAGAAAAGTCCTCTCATCTTAATGAAAATTACAGTGAATCAGAGAAGAACTGGGAAAAATATAATGAACCTCACACATCAGTAAATAGTAGTTTTGGGATATAAACATCCTTTGAAGTGTTTAAATCTAATGAATTTTAGTGTAACTATTTCAATGTAAGGTTTACATATCATCAAAAGGGACCCGGAAGCCACGCATTATTTGAAAAGCCTACTGTATCTCTTGTTTTATCTGAGCCTTCATAAGCCTGAAGAATCTTAACTTATTTAGTTTCTTCTCAGACAAATCATCCTATAACTTTGATTATCCCTATTGTCTTGATTTTTTTCTTCCACGTTACCTGTTCAAGATGCAGGTGAACCATGGGTTTTATACAGTGGTATATTGAGATTTATTCAGTCACATAATGATATTGCCTGATACTCTTTTCCTATTAAATCATAACATTTGACTTGCTTATGTACCTGCTGGTAATCCAACAGCCGCACAGTGAGGGAAGGAAATGAAACCAAAATACAAAAGTTGAACAAATAACAGTATTTTGTGTGTATGTGTGTTGCAACAGCACGTTCAGGAAACCATTTCACTTCTAAATGGATGAGCTGTGAAACTTTATTATTTTTCCTCTGTCCAATGGATAGAGAAAAAAAATAGAAAAAGCTTGTGAATTCCAAGGTAAAGTAGATGACTGTAATAAATTTACAAGAATAAGAAGGAAAAAGACCATATTTGTTGGATAGGCTTCTGTAAGAAAGATTCTGTGTTTCGCTGGTTGGGGGAATATTGGTAAGAGTCATTGAGGGCTGAATGCCATCCAGCTTAGCAGAAGAACAGAATAAAATATTAGCGCTTTGAAAAGTGCAGATATCCAAGTATCTTAAATGAAAATATCACCCATCAATATTATAAGATTGAACAGCAAAGAATATGAATTTTTATGCCTATCTGGTATAACAGATAAGTCATTGAACACTACTGAAAATTGGGTATGATTTATTTCCAAAATTAAATTCGGTACAGGAAGTAGCGTAACCTTTTCAATTGATCCTTCAAGATTCTAAACACCTTTATGGTTTAAAGACAAGTTAGATAGAAATCAGATTTAGACAGGAAGTAATTATATATATTTTTGCTGCTAGATCAGTTAATTAGTTTGATCAATCGAATCAATTGGTTTGGTTCTCTCATTCACTGAGTGATTGGTGAATCCATGAGAAACTTCTCTAGTTCCCTAATATAACGGTACTATAACTATGATTATAAAATCATCATCATCATCATCATGGCTAAGCTTTGATGATTATAAAATAAACCCATATAAAATACCCCAAATAAATATGCAGGTCTAAGAATATGTTCTTCGATAACATGTATTGTGACTGGTGCTGTTTAACATCTTTCTTGGCAACATGGACACTTGTATTGAGTGCACCCTCAGCAAGTTTGCCAACACTAAGCTGTGCGGTGTGGTCAACACACTGAAGGGAAGAGATGCCATCCAGAGGGACCTTGACAGGCTTGAGAGGTGGGCCCGTGCAAATCTCTTGAAGTTCAACAAACTAAAGTGCAAGGTCTTGCACTTGAGCCGGTGTTCCAAGCACAAGTACAGGCTGGGTGGAAAATGGGTTGAGACCAGCCCAAGGAGAAAGACTTGGGGGCATTTGTGTTAAAAAAGCTCGATATGAACCAGCAATGCCCAGGAAACCAGCTACATCCTGGGCTGCATCAAAAGAAGCATGGGCAGCAAGGTGAGGGAGTTGATTCTGCCCCTCCACTCTGCACTTATGAGACCCCACCTTAAGTACTCCATCCAGCTGTGGGACCCCAACACAAGAAAGTTATGGATCTGTTGGAACAATTCCACATTAACTTGATCACAGGGCTGTAACACCTCTCTCATGAAGACAAGCTGAAATAGTTGGGTATGCCTGGAGAAGAGAAGGCTCCAGGGAGATCTTAGAGCATACTTACAGTACCTAAAGGGGGCATACAAGAAAGCTGGAGAGGGACTCTTCATAAGGGCATGTAGTGATAGGACTCAACAAATACCACAGCTACACTAACACTGTTGTATTTGCTTCTGAGCAACTCTGCAAAATTACAGAAATGAAAAAAATAAAGTTAGACCTTGATTTTGAAGGCATATTTTTTTCTGACAAGAAAAAAAAACATAATACATTCAAATCAGTGAAGCATGAGAATATCTGGATTGATTTCTAGCTATATGAGTGATGAATTCTCATGTCTAGTAATATTTCATAGTTTCTATCTCTTCTATTTTTGGTTTACCATATCTATCATTACCATTAGTACTCTCCTACACAGTCTTTCCTATTCCCATTCAAATTAATTTTTAGTACGCAGTGGAATATAAAGCCTCTGGAGAATGATTCACTGTTGTAGTATCACAATTTCTTGCTGGATTACTTAATCAGTAGGGGGATAATGATACAAGGCAATGCATCACAGATTCTGTTATCCAAAGATGTCTACACAGTAAACTGGCTTTACCGCCTGAGAATATTATACATATGAAAATAAATTTTAAAGATGTTTTAAGATGCTGATGTGCCATTAAAAATACGTCAGTCATATTGAAATAAATCAATCATCTCTAGCTGCACTACTACAAAAGCAATAAAAGATTTTTGTCTTCACAGAGCCTAAAGAAGTATCAAAAACCTAGAGAGCCCCTTTGGCCAATAGTAAACCTCCTCTGTATTTTCCTGATACCAAATTTATCTCAGTGAGGAGGTACACTTTAAGAAACAGTACCACTGTATGTATATTTACATTTTTTAGCTTCTGTTTTTTTCCCAGCATGCCAAGTGCCAGAAGAAATCTTAAGTGTGCAGCTTAAATGTGTTTTAAAGCCAGGCTTTTTTTTTTTCATCTCTTTGATAATGCACATTTTTCATTTTAAGTACATTTTGGTTGCCCACATCTCAACAAAACTCTTATACAGCTACAGGTTCCCCACAGTTTTCCTCCACTCTCTTTGTGTCTTCTTCAAGTATCTGTCTTTGTTTATCTTGTTGATGTTGTTGCCTCTTGGTATGCTATTAAACAGTAAAGGTTTTGAAAGCAGAGGAGTGCTGTGCCAGTGCACAGCTTACAAATTGCAGTAACTGATCTTCAGATAGATGTGAGACCAAGTTAAAAACAATGCTATGACTCTTCTTGCTTTCCAAAGCAAAAGTCTTTTGACTATTTTAGATCATTCATTTTCACATATTTTTTAGCAAGGACATGAAAGTGGAGGGTTCAGCTATTAATTTTGTAGGAGGATCATGGTGTGGTCAGATTTCTGAATGTCAGAGAAGTTACACTGATGGAAAATTCGTAATGAAAAAGGGTAAGGGCCTGATTCTTTGAACATCCTTTCTTTTTCACATCACTTTTATTTCTCAGACTTGTCAGCACTGTTGTCCCAGCATTGTTGTTAGGTATTTTGTTCTTGTTTAATTACAAAAAACTGATAGTGTGAAATAATTGCAATTTGCTAAGTCCCTCAGCTGCTTTTATTAGCTCTTCTCTGCAATAATTTTTCGCCCCCATTCTGTGATTACCTGCATTCTTGACAGTTCCTGCAATGACTTTGCTTATAAAAGAATTTTGAGGCTTTTTAATGTTCAATTATAACCTCTAGTTAATGAACTTGGCAGCAATTGGTGCTGAAATACGTTTGCTGGCATGGCCTTTAGACTGCAGAAAGTGTTCTTCCCCAGTGGTGAAACCTTACAAATTAGCATGCAGAGATAAGCATGTAATAAATTTAATGTAGATATGGAAGGATATATATTACCCCTTCAGTTTGCCTAAGTTTCAACTGTTGCGTTACTGTATAATCTAATCTGATAGAGGAAAAAAAGATTATTTTTTTACACTGGTGTATGGTCATCCATGTAGCATGGCTATTTGGCTTATGGAGGTTATGTAATCTCTACTGCTTTTGTGTACCTATCAAATCATATCACCAAGACTCAGATTGACGCTTGTTCTGGCAATAGATAGAACTGCCAAAAAATGTGGAGAGACGTGATTGTTGTCTGACACAACTCTTCCCTGTTTTAAGACCTGTGACAAACATATTAAAAAGAAACTTGAATTTGTAGTTTGTTTTTTTGTTGTTTTGGTTTTTTTCTTGACACAACTTTAGTGCTAAATGCATGAAATGTTATTTACTTCGGAAGTATTTAAGTATGAGTTTCCTCTATGTGGATGCCAGCTGTGTCGAATGCAAGAATGTATTTTGTTGCATTTCCAGTTAAAAAAAAATTCAGATTTACTTAAATTTATTTTCTCTAGGACAGAAAAAAAAAGGGGGAGGATATGTTTTCAAAAATTCAAAATCAAAACAGGTACCTGGACCTTCTAGCCTGAAGGTAATGACAGTCCCCTACTTTCCTTCCTGCGACAAGCTTTCACTTAGCAGACATAACCCTTTCACAAATTAATGCTGAAATTGAAAATATGACCCCACAATTGTCAAGAAGCTGTTTGTGGAACTGCAAGGATGAGAAAACCAGCAAGTGGTGAGTTGGCCACATGTCTCTTCACCAGGTGCCCATGAAGCTGCTCTATCATTCCCCCTCTACTGCTTGGCAGGGGGAGAAAAATACAATGAAAGGATTGTAGGACAAGATAAGAACAGGGAGAGATCACTCACCAATTACTGCCACAAGGAAAACAGACTTAATTTGAGGAAATTGCTTTGTTACCAAACAAAGCAAAGTAGGGTAATGAGAAGTAAAACCAAATCTTAAAACACCTTCCAACCACTCCTCCCTTCTTCA
The DNA here is from genome assembly GCF_003945595.2 of Pipra filicauda. Classification (NCBI taxonomy): domain Eukaryota; kingdom Metazoa; phylum Chordata; class Aves; order Passeriformes; family Pipridae; genus Pipra; species Pipra filicauda. Next base: position 111,218 of record NW_024104853.1, read on the forward strand.
CAGGCTAAACTTCACTCCTGATTTCCTCTACCTCCACCCTCCTGGTTGCACAGGGGCACAATGAATGAGGGTTGTGGACCCTCTATGTACACCCCATCACAAGCTATCTCTGCTGCTCCTTCTTCCTCACACTTTTCCTCTCTTCCAGCATGGGGTCCCTCCCTGAGGAGGCAGTCCTCAACAAACTTCTCTGGCATGGGTTCTTCTCCTTCCCATGGGCTGCAGTTTTTCACAAATTACTCTAGTGTGTGTTCCTTTCCCAGGGTGAAATCTTTTAGGAACAGGCTGTTCCAGCATGGGTCCCTCAAAGTCCTTCCAGAAAATCTGCTCCATCATGGGCTTCTGTCTCCAAGAGGCCAGAGGTCCTGCCAGGAGCCTGTTTCCGTGCAGACTTCCCATGGGGTCACAGCCTCCTTCAGACATCTTCCTGCTCCATCATGGGGTTCTCCATGGGCTGCAGATGGATATCTGCTCCACCATAGACCTCCATGCCTGCAGGGGCACAGCTACCTCACCATGGTCTGCACCACGGGCTGCTAGGGAACCTCAGCTCTGGCACCTGAAGGACTTCCTCCACCTTCCTCCTTCACTGGCCTTGGTGTCTGCAGGTCTGTTTCTCTCACATATTCTTACTCCTCTCTTTCAGCTGCTTTTTGTGCAGCAGGTTTCTTTTTTCTTTCTTAAATAAGTTGTCCCAGAGGGACTATTATCATTGGTAATGGGGTTGACCTTGAACAGTGGCAGGTCCACCTTGGAGCTTCTTGCCACTGGCTCTGTGGGACACGGGGGAACATTCTGACACCTTCTCACAGAAGCCACCTGTGCAGCCCCATGCTATCAGAACCTTGCCATGCAAACCCAATAAACAGTATTAGAAATGCCTTTGACACTGTTAGAATGAAATGTGTCCCAGTATTTTAGGAATATATAATTCTGTGCATTTTTCAGTTCTCTTACATATCAGTAAGAGATACTTACATACAGAACAAAGGACTCTATGTAACTTTTATTGATTTCGCCAAAACTTTTGATACTGTGAGCAGAAAAGGTCTGTGGCAGATTTTGGAATGATTAGGATGTCCCCCCAAGTTCCTCAAAATGATAATTTTGCTTCATGAGGATCAATGTGACCAAGTCAGACATGGCGATGCACTTTCTGAGCCCTTTCTAATAACCAATGGTGCGAAACAAGGCTGCGTTCTGGCACCAACTCTATTCACAATCTTTTTCAGCATGATGCTCCAAAGGGCCACGGCAGACCTCGATGAAGAAGACGGTATCTACATCCGATATCGTACTGATGGAAGCCTATTCCACCTAAGGCAACTGAAGGCCCATACTAAGACTTTAAATCATCTTGTCCGTGAGCTGCTTTGGTGGTTTGAAAAACCTTTTCTCTGAGGTAGTAATGGTTTGCCCCACTGATAATACTGGACCAATCAAAAGTCCACATGCGCCCTATGGAAATTACATACCCACAGAAACGGAAGAGAAGGGGGTGAAGATAGTTTAAAAGGTAGGTAGCCATGATCTGAGCCAGGAGGAAGCAGGGGGCCAGTGAGCCCCTCTGGGGGCCAAGGGCCCCCAGCCCCCAGCTGAGGCTACGGGAGACCCGGTATAGTGTCGAAGCTGGACCGGGTCCCCTAGAGCTGGAAGAGTTTCCTTACTGGCAGCAGCAGCAGAAGACACTGAAAGCGGCAGCGGAGCAGTCCTGAACAGAGACAGCGATGGCTAAAAGCCAAAAGATAGCCAGTAGCAGCGAGATAACGTGAAGCCGGCTGAAAGACACAGAGATGTTCCTGCAGGAGGGAAAGCTGGCAACAAAACAGAGGAAAACTCAACAGGGCTGTTTTGGGGTAAGATTGTATCACTTTCCCAAAACCCAGAGACCTCCTGAAGAGGAGGGGTGGACTTCCAAACCCTTAGGGAGTCCCAAAATGCAGCAGCAGCTAGAGAGAGAGAGAGAGAGAAAGGAGCTGAAAAACTCAGAGTCATCCTGAGAGCTGAACCAGGACGGAATGCGGAGGAGGTGGCCGTGCCCTCTGCTGCTGCTGCTGCTACCACCATGCTGGTGAGCTGAGACAGAGCAGAGGAGCTCTGGTAAGACTGAACTGAAAGCTGCCTTAAATGCTCTAACGCAAGAGAAGTGAAGGTCTCCAAGGAAAATCCCCCGAAGGCTCGGGCTCGGGCTCGGGCTCGGGGTTGGAATTTCCACAAAGTAAGAACAAAAATCCTGACTGCCATACTTAAATCTACTGCCTCAGAAAAATGAAAGACACTAACCAGTTCCACAAAAAATTGAAATGAAGGAACTGTGGCCTGAGGAGTGACAGAAAGACTTTTTTCTTCTTAGACTTTTATTGAAGGAAAAGAGGAATTTAATTCAATGTAAATATATATATGTGTGTGTAAATAAACCTTTGTAAATATTTTCCCCTTCCCCCAATAACGAATGGTTGTGTTTTGTCTGAAAACTCTCCACATGAGGTGAGGAAGATATCAAGTCCATGCCATCACTAAACCTTCTCACAGAGGCAAACTGTGGGAGGGGGGCCTGAACTTAGAAAATTAGATTCTTGGGAGTTTCAAACCACCACAGCTGCTTTTTACTGGCCTTGTTGCCCACACAGGAGGAGCTCTGCAGCGTTGCAGACGGTGCTGAGCTTTTTGGGCTGGAAGTCAGCTTGAAGAAGACAGAAGCTTTCTACCAACCTGCTCCTCAGGAAGTCTTTCATCATCCCTATATCATCATTGGCGAATCAGAGCTCAAGTCAGTCCAGCAGTTTAATTATCTGGGAAGCATCATCTCCTTGGATAGTAAGATTGACAAAGAGATAGACAACAGGTTAGCAAAGGCATATAGAGCTTTCAGAAAACTCCATAAAAGAGTTTGGTGTAATAAACACTTGAAGAAAAGTACAAAGGTTAGTGTTTACAGAGCCATTGTGCTGTCTACTCTTTTATATGGATCTGAATCATGAGTCATTTACCATCACCACCTGCGACTCTTAGAACATTTCCATCAGCGCTACCTCCGTACAATCCTAAACATCCACTGGACTGATTACATGACTAATGCGTCTGTTCTTGAACGGGCAGCAGTCACAAGTATTGAGGCCATGTTGCTGAGAATGCAGCTGCACTGGGCAGGGCACATCTCCAGGATGGAGGACCACTGCCTCCCTAAGATTGTGCTCTATGGTGAACTTGCCACTGGCTGCTGCAAGACAGGAGCCCCAAAGAGGAGATACAAGGACTCCTTGAAACAATATTTCAGCTTTGGCCATATTGATCATCGTCGTTGGTCTACTCTGGCCTCCAATTGGGAAACATGGAGACACACTATCTACAACACTGCAGCTATTTTTGAGAACACACATAGAATCATTCTTGAGGAGAAAAGACAATGCAGAAAGAACCATGTCTTGCCAATGCCACCTAAGGAGACTTCTGCTGTGCCTTTTGCAACCAGACTTGTCTATTTCACATTGGCCTTTTTAGCCATCAGCGTGTTTGCAGCAAACGTGGGTGGAGTCCTTCTCAAATCTTTGCGAAGCCTAGCCATGATGATGATGATGATGATGATGATGATGATGATGATGATGATGATGATGACATATCAGTAAATCATAAATATATGAAAATAAATATTTAGTTGTTCGGAGTTTTATTCCAACATGTTTTCTTGATCTTCGTATATAAAATAAATATTTCTAAAATATAATAGTAAGTATTTTATAATTTTAAGACAATAATAATTCCACAAGTCAGTCAGTCTGTCTATCTATCTGTCTAGAGGATGCAGCACAAGCCTTTTGAATTAACAGCTGTTATTCATATATCTAGCTGAATCTAACTGCTTAAATGGAAACTTGCCATGTATGCTAGCAAATTCCAAGCTGAACATGCACAGTATCATATGAATAAGGAACACTCCATTATGGCATTAATGACATTAATTCACCGTAGCGATTTGAGCAACTTTCAGATTTGTATTAAAAAGTGAGAAAGTGAGTCAAAGCTGAAGAAGACTTCAGCTGTTAAAAGTTGTTTGAAGCCCATGGAGCATGAACCAGGCTGCTGAATAATGCAGACAAGATAATGAACTGGAGATAAATGATCCCAAGCTAGCCCCTGCTGAGTGCCAGGAGAATATGTTTATTCAGTATATTTATTGTCTTAACATCTTTTTGCAGCTACCTCTAATTTAGAGAAAAAAAATCCAAATATTTATAATCTGTGTGTTTTTATTTGTTACTGCAGGACAAACCTTATTATTATTTATCTGGAGAAGATGTGAGTAGTTGTCTGTTGAATATGCTGAACTGGTTTGCTAAATTTTTCTTTCAATTATATAAAAGTATTTTAAACAGATTTTGAGTGGGAATCTCTGTCAGATATTTTCTGGACAAGCAGTTAAGACTGGTAATTTATCTTCAGGGCAACAAAACCAGTAATTTCTGCAAAGGTTGTATTTTGAGATCCCTCCTCTTTTAATAGTAAGACCTTGCTTTATAAACATTATTACTGTTTTGTTTCATGTCTACACTTACTATTCTGAAAAAGAAATATGGGAAGTTGCCAAGAAGAGGCAACTTAACACAGATCATAAGGACATTCATACAGAATTAACATGTATTGCTATTCTTGAATGTTGTGAAGTATTAATGTCACTGGATGCATTGAGGTTCTTTCATCAGAGGCTGTGCTGGGCCAAAGCTCCTTTGCTCCACTCTTCACAGGTACAGTGTAAGTAATATTCATAAAGACATTTCAGATTCAAACATCAATTCAATATATTTTTCTTTCAACTCCTTCAACTACTTAATGTCCACTGCTTTATAGCATTTTCCACTCTCAGACAGCTACTAGGTGTATACTACCTTCCTTTTCAGTTCCCAGAAATGCGTCCTTCCCAGCAGTGGGACTTTTGGCGAATAGAAAATTGTACTTAGGCCTTTTAGTAATTAATGGTTTCTCAGCAAGAGAGCTGGTAATGAAGGTCTTAAATGGGTCCAGGAGATTAATTTTCTCTGCTTTCCACTGTACACTAGAATCATATTTCCATGAACATATGGATTTAGGTCTAGATTTTAGATTTACAGTGAAAATTTGTTGTAGGACAACTTATCTTTTGAGAGCATCATTTAAAGTACACAGTTTTGCAATTAAATCCTCAATTCTTATTCCTTAGGCTTAGACACATATGTCTTTTGTAAACAAAGGACATATGCAAGGATTGCAATAACACTGGTTTTGTGCTATCAGGTTTTTTCTGTTGCTATTGCAAAAAACAGCAGAAGGTTATCTCATTTCTTGATAACCCTTTCAACTTCCAGTGAAACCTGAGAGCCTTCTGCAATGAGGTGACTACCTTGGTGGACAAGGTGAGAGCAGTGAAGGTTATTTACGTTGACTTTAGGCATTTGACAGTATGTCTTGTAGCATCCTCATAAACAAGCTGGCAAAGTACCAGCTAGTTAAGTGGACAGTGAGATGGATTGAAAACTGGGTAAATGACCAGGCTCAAAGGATTGTGATCACTGGTGGGTTACCTCAGTGAAAAATTCTGGGGCCAGTACTGTTTAATGTGTCAGCAATGGCCTAGACAGTGAAACAGAGTGCACCTTCAGCAAGTTAGTAGAGGATGGAAAACGGGGAAGAATAGCAGATACACCAGAGTGACCTTGCTATGCTGGGGAATTGAACTGGGAATAATCTCATGAAGGGCAGAAGAAAATAGAATGATTTACCCTTTGGGAGGAATGCACTTCATGCACCAGTACATGCTGGGGGCTGCTCAGCTGGAAAACGTCTTTGCAGAAAAAGACCTGAGGGATGGTTGAACATGATCAAACAGCTTCTGGAGCTGCAATATGCAGAGTGCTGCCATTCGATTGAGCGAGGTGGTCCTTCCTCTCTACTCAGCACTGGTGAGGTACATCTGAAGTTCTGGGTGCAGTGCTGGGCTCCCCAGCTAAGAAAAGATACAGATATCCTGGAGTGGGTCAGGTGCAGGACTTCAAAAGTCATAAATGGACTGGAGCATCTTTCATATGAGGAAAGCTGAGAGAGCTAGGACTGACCAACCCGGCAAGATGGCTCATGGAGATCTTAAACAAATGTGTAAATGCCATACAGGAGGGAATGAAGAAGAGGGAGCTAAACTCTTCTTACTGGTGCTTACTGACACAGCAAGAGGATATGGGCAAAAACCAAAAAAATATGACATTTCTTCATATGAAACATAAAAATATGAACATAAAAATACTTTTATACTGTGCGGGTGGCCAAACACTGGCAGAGGTTGACCTGAGAGGCTGTGGAATTTTCTTCTGTGAAGATATTCAAAACACAACTGGACACGGTACTGGACAACCAGCTCTAGGTGACTTTACTTGAGCAGTAAGTTCCACAAGATGATCCCAAGAAGTCGTTTTCTGCCTCAATGATTCTTTGATTCTAGTAGTTTCTGGAAAAGGCAGGAAGAATATACCGTTTTCCTTGTTTATGTGCAAGGACTGTGTACCTCTACTGTTTTGGAAAACAAGCTTAGCTAGTAAATTCTCTGGCTGGTAGTGATATAGGTATTTATGAGGGTCTAGTTTGGTGGTGAGAAGGAGGGAAAAGAAGAAGAACAAGGAAAAAGATATATTTTTAGTTCATTGTTTGTTTATTCAACACAAGTTTTTATCAATATTACACACATTTCAGTAAATTAATGGTATTCAACAAGTTCATACAAACCTGTACATACTGAACAATTAAAACATTTTAATACTGAAATGACAAAAGTTGTTATTTTATATGGTACTTAACTTGTATCCGTAAATAATCATACATATTAAGTCACTTAGAACAGTAATGAGTAATTTTCAAGTCCCGACAACCAGTACGGTTCAATTGGAATATAATGTTTGGCCTACTTGGCCTTATTAAAACTTTCAAAGAAGGGGCAGCATGTCCTTTTTAATCTGCTTTTCAATGGCTAGTGGTAAGTAATTGAACACGAGATTGGTGGGTATGACAAATTAATATGCATACTGACAACTTATAAACACAGCATCACTTAGGGAATTACTATATGAATATACAAGTAATTATATGTTTTAAATTACTTATTTCATTTTCCAAATAATATACTACTGAAGTGGAAATTGATAAAAAAGAGACTACAAATACAATATTATATCAACTTTTTTACTGAACTTATTAAGTGGAGGGCCTCTTAATGAGGAAATTAATGAATGAAGCAGTTCATTATGGCTAAGCATTCTTTGTTGTCATTAAGAATTTGCCAGCATAGACCTGTTTTAGTCAATTTAATTATGATTAATATCTTATCTTGAATTCCATCTCCATTCATATCTGAGAAACAAATGCAATCCTTATTACATGATCAAAGTTCATAAGATAGGGTAAGCTGCTGATGGCCTTATATTTTATTCATTTTCACATTCATATTTATCAGTTTTTATAAGAACTAATGTCAATCTTACAATATTTTAAAAAAACACATTTATTCATTATATGTTATACAACCTCTTGTTCTTAGAAGCAGAGCCTATGTTCAAGACTAAATATCTCAACAGCTTTATTACCCTTTTTCAAATGCAGTAACTACTATTTTATAGAAATTTAAATAAGGAGAATGAATGTCTAAGCCTCTAGGATTTACTCCAAATAAGACTTGCTAGACTATGTAATTTAAAGTGATTTTTTTTTAGCCAAAAATCTCATAAACATCAATGCAAATTGCACTTCAGCTGTAATCAAAGTTTATTCTGTTAGTTCTATGGAGGTTTTTTCTGTGTGTGAGCCCATGAATTTATGAATGAGGAGTATGTTTTGTGTTTCTAAGTGTAATCATTGGCCCACAGTTTCCAATATTTGATCATATCAAATCAGTTGAGTCTTGTCCACATTAATAGTTCAGTATGAAATGGTTCTTACATTGTCTTTGGCTGTGTGGTACTGGTTACATTAATATTATTATTTTTTTCTCTAATTTCCTTAACAAAATATCTAAAAACTTTGTGTGGTCAGACTCTCCATCTGTAATTCTTTTTCCCTTTTTTTGAATTTCAAAAAAAATTGTTTTGATATTTCTAAGAAACTGACCCAAGCAAAATATGTTTTATCTCTATTAAGGAATTTAATATAATGTTTATTAGAGTAGAGGTGATTCTTGATTAAAGTTTCTGAAAATGCCAATGTTGTTACACTAGCAACCACTTAGAGGTCATTTCTAGGTGAGGGAAGATTTCCAGGACAGAGGACTAAATTCCGTCCTGTTCTCTTTACTGGAGCCTCTGAGATGACACTAGATAAAACCACTAAGCCAGCTTCTTCATTTACAGCCATTCATTAAGGGTTCCTCATATTTGAGGTGCTTACTGAAACTTTTGTTGGAATTTGAGTCAACTGAGAACTTATGGGATGATTTGGAAACTAAAATGAAACATTTTCATCTAATTCTCACACATACAAACATAAGCCAACAATAATATGAAGATAAAAATACAGTCTTCTAGAACCCTTGAAAGAGCCAGACTCTAACTGTAAGGGGAAGTGGGATCCGCAACTTCATTTTCCTGTAACTTCTAATCACTCTTAAAATGTCACCAAAATGAAAATAATGAATAGCTACTACCCATTCTCCTTAACCCTTTTGATGTCAGTATTTCAGAAAAGGGATTTAACCTGTCTAACTGAAAACTACATAAATTTACCTACTTCTGGAGAATTCTTTTCAGGCATAAATATTGATGCCATTCTTCATGGGTTTGTGATGGGCTCTTCAACACCAAAACATTGTGAGTTCTGTTCAACTTGTCTCAACTGTGTTTGAGGCCAAAATCTTATGAATTCCGTCAAATCATTCACTCTTGTGCATTTCTTTTTCCTAAAAGTGAAGAATTTTAATTTTCCTGACCTTTGAAAACCGTCTCATTCCATTTCAGATCCCTAGTGCAACTAGCATTTTATTTATGATTTCCCATAGGTATTTGGGGTCATATGTTTAAAAGCATGTGATGTGCATAAACATTATGTCTTTCAGCAGTCTCCATTACTGACTTCATAAGTCTGCCCTTTTAAAAAGCACCCTCTATCATGTTTATGATGTTATCTTACTTAAAATGGGTACTGAAGGCTTGATGGTACTCCTGTGACTGTCCCAGCAGTGAATCCCACACAGTGAATCCCACAGCTTTCTTTCTTTCTTTCTTTTCTTTCTTTCTTTCTTTCCTTCCTTCTTTCTTTCTTTCCTTCCTTCCTTCTTTCTTTCCTTCCTTCCTTCTTTCTTTCTTTCCTTCTTTCTTTCTTTCTTTCTTTCTTTCTTTCCTTCTTTCTTTCTTTCTTTCTTTCTTTCTTTCTTTCTTTCTTCTTCCTTCTTTCTTTCTTTTTTTTTTCTTCTTGTCTGCCTGCCTACCTTCATCTTTTGACATCACATTTCCTAGTCACAAATGTATCTCCCTGCTACAGTCTGTGAGAATTCTCACAGGTAAGGTTATCCACATTCCAGTTACCTCTAAAACTCATTTTGGCTACTTGGTTTATGACAATTTTTATTCAGTTTTAATTTTACATTTTTAAATAATTATACAGATATCCTTTCATTTGTATAATTGCTATACAATTTATCTATTATTATTCCCCTTCTGATCTCTGTATGTAGGTAACAGACTCTTCAGATCCAGGCTATCTCAGGTATCCAGTTGTCATTATTCATCCTACTCATAGAATCATTTTAATGAAAATAACTTAACTATCTAATCACATTATCGTCACTCTACTATTATGGAAATATGAAGAACATTATCCTAAGAAGCATTTTCAAAAGATAAACAAGCATCATTTATTCTGCTTGTAAAATGTAAGATCTCTATAATGGCTTATATAAAAAAATTCTGACTCCAATGTTAGTCATTGACAGTTCAGAAAATATACAGGCCTAAGGGTGACTGCAAGTCAAAAAGAAATCATTTCCTGGGGTCAAATTCTCCCTTGATAACATTTACTTTATCCACTTAAAATTGTGTCAGATAAGCATGCACTACCATCAAAGATCTGCATTCACTTTCACTAATGACCATTTGTACTATATTTTGTCCTAAAATAGATGGCCTTGAAAGGTTGTGAATCAATGCCCTGAAAAGTCTAGATTACCCGTAAAGATCTAGTACCAACCTACGCTGTAAGTGAGCAAAAGAACAGAGACAAAGGAGTCTAAAGGGAAGCTCCTACAACTACAGCTACAGAAGTGAGATTTATTGTAGTGGCAGAACTATTGGAAGTGGTAATTCACTGATGGAGTCATACTTGAACATAGATGGTTTTTCATCTCATAAATCAGTAGCACAAAGTGACAATGATAAATATGGCTGGATAACTGCAGTCTAACTTTTCAGTCCTCACCAAAATAGGACCACCGATTGTCTGCACAATATTTACTCACTTATACTACTTATCTCTGCATCTCTATATTGGTTTCTATGTGTGCTGAGAGAAAAGGAGCAGGGAGTGAAGTATAACAAGGTATGAGTATTTAAGTATTTCTTAAATACACGTTGATAGGATTGTCTTCACAGAAAAACATGTATGCCTGGGTCAGGTAGCAGAATCCTGAGCCCTGGATTAAGCTGTGTGGCAGCCCCATAGAAAATACTTGCTTCAGAATGGGATACACCAAACTCCTTCGATGAGATAGCCTAACGTAGCCAATGTTGACTGAGCGTCAAACAACATTTCTTTATTCTATGGCTGGAGGTGTCATGCTTCCTGGTTTCCAGCAGCTGTGATACAGCATTCACTCCAGCTGCATGAGACATAGTTTGATACCTGTTAAAGGCAAGTAAAATGTCCAATCTTCCTGGAACATGCTGTTATTTAAGTGTCCCATGCCACATACAGCATTAAGCTGTTCCCTAGGTGACTAAAATTCTCTTGGCTATGAATTAGGCCAGACAGATGGAGGAAGATGGCAAAGTGCTCAATCCTAACCCCTGCCATCTTTCATGACTTTGCTCCTTTTTTTATGTGAATAAAGGCATAGCCCAAACCCCTTTCCCCACTAGACAAAAGATTTCCAAACTCAGTCATATTGTTAACAACACCTCCTGGCAGCCAAGGTATGTGGCAGAAACAGAAAAAAATGGCTGTTTCACCCATCTAAATGGGAAAGGAGGCAGTCTGTGGAGGCATTACTGGTTCCCAGTTGTGCTGCTCTGCCCAGAGGAAAATGGAGCAGGGGAAGCTCTCTGCCATTCCCTCTTCCATTTCCTGAACTGCCATCCCTTTTGTGCCAGAGAGCAGCCTCTGGACCACTCTGAAATGATCCCCAACCACTAGCAGTACAAGTATTGTAGTCTGACAGTATCTGCAGAATTTTTGATTTTTTTTATTCCTCTCATGAAATTTTCAAATTCTCTCACGAAATCACATATACTATAAATTACAATTAAATAAACTATATCTCTATATAGAATACTTATTTCTTGACAGGGTCTTGGATAGTCTAATGGATTAATATAATGCTGATGCTCTTGTTTTCCTATACCTATCGGGAAGGAGTAGTTCTACTCCTCATTCTGAGTGGCTAGTCTACTTAAATCTGATTGATCCTTAGGCAATTGTGACTGTGTGCCAGAAATGCAGAACATATTAGTAATTCTACATGGAGAATTGGCAGATCAATTCTGTTCTTCGCCAAAACAGGAGACTGATCCAACCCCTGGCAATGTCAGTTGGACTGATGTTGATAGGAACAATAGCAGGGCTATGACATTTCCTTGCCTAGAGCTTTATATATTCTGACTATTGTAAGGAGTTTTTTTAACCTTCTGTTCCAAAAATCATGGAATCAGTGGGGTAAACTGGCACAGGTGGGACAGTGCTCCAATATAAATTTTTACTTCTAAATCCACAGTGGCAAAGAAGACTACAGAAAGTAACAAAGCACAGAATCTAGATCGCGTTTAGGCACCCATGCCTCAATTTTAGACAGGGTTTTTTGGTACGGCTTTTTGTTGTTGTTGGGGTTTTTTTTTAAAGTTTCCCTCATTGTTTAATATTGGTTTTATGATCATCAGAAAGGTAGTTGTGGAAGTCAGTAATGTTTCTCATGATGATGAAGTCAGAACCATAACCTACTAATAAATACAAATTAGGGTATAACTCGTGTTAACCTCACACTAGAAAGCAGGAAAAAAACCCCTAGAGAATACATCTCTTAAAATAAACTTTAGTAGCCATAAAAAGCACTGTAAAAGGGGAAATAATGTGTAATTGTGTCATGGATGAGAGCCTATGGATAACACTGATTTGTGCTGGTGATATAAAATGAATGTTAAGCACTGGAGAGAAAAATGTTGTATGGAAAAATTAGATTTTCTGCTTCAACTCATTAACTGTCAGTGTGAAACTTTAGTCTACATAGTGATAAAACATATAATTAAAACTGAGTTTTGATAGTGTGATGGTTTGATATAGGCCTTCCTTGGTAACCAGGTCAAAACTAGGGAAGTTGCCATTTCCCAGTATTCCACGTGATTTTTTACGTAAGCAAGAGTATAAATAAGAAGGAGAGAGAAGGTTTCTCCCCTCTTCTCTTCTGCTGGACTTGAAGACAGCAGGTCCCTGAGGCTGGTCTCGCTTACCTAGGAGTGAGGCCTGCTGTGGCCTGTTGTTTTCCCGAATCCGGGAGGAGAGATTTTGGTGGAGTGGCTTTCTGCTTTCTCAAGGAAAGTATTAAGATTCTCTTTGTTTGCTAGCTCCCTATTAGCTGCGTATATCTGCATATATCTGTGTTTTTCTGTTTTAGTTTTGGGGTGTTGGGGTTGTCTTTTCTTATATGTATATAGTTCTGTAATTGTATATACATGTAAATATATTTATATTGCTTTAGTTCAGTTTATTTTGGGTCCTTTGGTTTTTTTTCTTTTCCCTTCCCTCTCCTTTATCCAATGGCGGGGCAGAGGAAGACGTTCACTGTGTTCAGGGACTTGGTGCAGAGCAAAATCCAAACAGCCACAGGTAGTGGAATGGTGAGAAATGGTAGTAGGAGCAAGAATATAAAAATTCCAATAATGGCAATGGGTACATTTATGAACTCTTGTTCTCTCAAGTTAATGAGATTATAAATATGATGCATATCAGATTGTGTTTCGAGGAGAAATAAGTTTTAGTTTCGTTATTATAAAGAAGGACTTTGCACTTCGGCAGTTCATACTTTCAAAAGACAAAGAAAAAAATTTGTGGTTGTGGGGAAGACAGAGTTTGTAAGTTTTGAATGGCTCAAGTCAGCAGGACTTTGCCTTGGACCAACTGTATTTAGTGAAATAGGCACAATGCCTTTGGTAAGGCAACAGACAAAAATGTAAATTTTATCCTGTTTATTATATGTTGGTGAAAGTGAAAGAAGAAATTGGTTTTGGTTCATGGGAATGATCACTATGCATAAAGGTTTCTGAATCAGGAAGGCATGTATAATTTTACTTTTGGATACTCCAGTTTTCTTTTATTGAGTGCATTAATTTAGCAAATCCATGAAACAAAAAGACCTCTCTGACAGAATGTTTTATGTCATATTTCTGTTTCTGCAGCACACTTCCATTGTCCACATGCACAAACACAAAAAGAGTTCTGCTTTGTCTATGATAAGCACAAAGTTCTACTGTTTTTATGAACTTTGGCACAAAATTCCTATGTTACAAAATTCACTAGAAAATAATGTGGGTAATTTCTTTGTGGATAATTTGAGGCTAATTGTTTTGTGAAAGACTAAATTCTTGGTTTTGTAAGGTAAACTATGCAGAAATTATGTCTCACAATCCCTCAGATGTTTCACTAACTTTTTTAGGTAAAGGAAAGATAATTGATTGCAGAGCTGTTGCTCCACCAATACCTTGGTGGAATTATTCACACACAGGTGTTTGCACATAGACTCAATCCCCATTTTTACAACTGGCTCCTTGCTGCAGTTACAAGAGGAGGGTTTTGTAAATGTTGTACATTAATTCTCATTAGAATGTTGTACATTGATTCTCTCCATACTGCAAAGCAATCTTCCATACCACCTTCTAAAGATTTGTTGTTTTAACTCAGGACAACTCAGGACAACTGTTCTGGATTGAAGGCAAATGCAAAATATAATTTTCATGTTAAATTTTTGTCTCACGCATCTTACCTGATTAGCTGCTGTTAAAACAAGCAGTTACGAGTACTCATCCTTTAAGGCAAGTGAAAAGGGTAGCCTGTAACTTCAGCAGTACCAATAGAAATATATTTGATCTCGCACCTCCAATTCTGACATTTTTTAACCTATCCACAATTAGTGAATTTCAATTATTTGTTCAGAAGAGCTATTTGTAATTGCCTGGTGTAAGCCTTCCTTTAGGATGCGAAGCAGAAAACAATAAAAATGCTACACTGGTGAATTAGAACAGCAGCACTCAAATGTATAAATTAAATGCGCCTCTTTTCACAGCTTTCTCTTTCTATTCTGAGAGGCCTCAGTCTGGTGACATCAAAGACAGGATTATGTGAGGCAAAAAAACTTGATCTAACGTCCATGTTTGAAGTCATGAAAGTCCTCTTCTCTCCAAGCCAAAATAACCGTCCTTATAGCACAATGAGCTAGGGTCCAGGTGCAGGGGGGAAGGTTCCAGCAAGGCACTGAGGATATTTGGGAAAAGCCAAAGAGTTACACATTAAGCCATAATCTTCCTAAATTTGGAAGCTTTGTTCTGTCAATTAGTTTATTAAGTCTTTTTTTTAATTGAAGAATGCTATTATGCATGTGGCTCTATCGGCCTTTAATGACAATTCAAGCTGTTTCACTTATAGGCAATTCTACATCATGATATATGAGGAATCAAGAAAGGAATGCTAAAACACAGGGTCATCTAAGAGTACACTGTGATCATATGTTGTTAATGTCTGTGCACATAACATTCCATTTCTGATATATTTGATACACTGTCTACAATTTACAGAAGGATTTAGAAGGTAAGGCAAAATGATGACATTTTTGTACTTTGAAACATGTTCTTCTCAATGAGGGAGTCTTCTTACATTAAAATATTCTCTCATGTGATTAAATTATCTTCTCTGAGTCTCTAAAAATTGTCAGAGACCGGTGGAAACTTTCACCTCATAAAATGTACAGCTTCAGTGCTTCACAAAGAAGACTTTTGTTTTAATGTTAGTATCTCAAAAACATGCTCTTAAAAGTTCTTGCTCTTAGAACAGCGAAACAACTATCATGTGCTTGGACAGTCTCTCAACAGGCCAAAGTAAGTGCTACTGTCCCACTTAAAATACAAGCCAATGGCTGTAAGTTTTTATAAACATCAGATACTAGTGAGAATATTTGTCTTTTGTACAATCTATGATCTTGCCATATGGTTGTCTCTTTGCCTTGATTTTTCTGCTTATTACACATATTCACTAGCAGAAGACGTACATAGGTAGCAGGTTTTCAGTTCATAACTATGGACAAGCAGATGCACCCACCCACGTGAAAAATAAAGTATTAATAGATCATATGTCGGATATTCACTACAGCCTCAATTCCAGCATTGAACAATTTGCAATAGTTTGATTATATTCTATTCTGCTCCAGTGTTGGGGGAAGATTTCTCAGTGGTGTATTTACAATGGCTTTAAAATAATGTATCTATTATATTATTCCTGTTTATTTACATTATGTACCTGTTTCCAGACAAGTAGCTATGTTATTATAGAAGTGGTGGAATAAATATATTTCACTCAATTTGAATTATGATAGAAAATAGAATACTATGGTTCAAAAATCTGGTTTTATACTAGTTTTATATATATAGTCCATGTAGCTACATATTTTGATGGCTATAATGTAGTTTAATTTGTTTCTTTTATAATTGTATTAACGTACACATATTGCCAATTTTGCAACTCCCTGCCTAACTGTATCTGTTACTTTGTAAGGTCATTTCTCCTTTCTCCTGCTGAGTTTAAGTCATTAAATGCATCCTACCCTTTTCATTTGTAAAAGCTTTAAAATTGGATACTCTTCTTGAATGGAAGCTTTATTAATGCAAGATTCATAGAGGGGCCATCAGTAGCATCTTTGTTAGTTTAGTTTCTGGCAGACAAGGAACATTTCTTCATGATGCAGGACACAAAAATTAGTGCTAATTCTATAGGCGGGTAGCATATTAATTAGATTGTATCAGGATACATAAATCATTACGATTTGTTTTCCAGTGGTCTTACTGCTACGACATAACAGTTCTCTCAGGTCAGTCTTACAGGTGACTATTTTCTTCCTGTCTAGCTTTCAGGCAGGACAGTGATACTAAAGTGATTGGATAAGAACAAAGATAGGTTTTCATTACTTGATGATAGTGGGAAGGCCCTCATAGAATACTTTCAAGATGTTAAAGTGGGAGCAACTTTAATCCTACAAGAGGCCCTTGAGGCTTCTTTTCCCATTTACAGCTCTGGGTGGTCCAGCTGAAACCTTTGTGATCATTAAGGCCTCCCAAAGCATTTGGATGACAATGCAGTTCATGGAAATTCCTAGGATGAGGACCTGCTAGAATATTTAACAAGCTCTCAGCATCCTTTGCTGCTTCTGTGAAACTTTCATCTGCCCATTTTCCAGTATTTTGTCACTGCTAGATAGGACAGCAGGAAACATTTGGTAAGCAAAAATATTGAGAATAAGTAGTTGCATAACCAAGAACTGGGTAGTGTCCATGCTGGAGATGAAAGCAGCTGCCTAATTGGTTAAGTGCAAAGCAACAAAAACATGACGTCCATCCATCTATCCATATTTGGGTCTGGACTCTGCCATCTGTCAGCATCAGGACATTGAGGCAGAGCAAGGCAATTCTTCCAAGGAGACGACGCTCCATAGCGCTTGGAAAAGGGATAATGCTAATCAGAAACCACAGAGCTCAAAGGGATAAGGAAACTTGATTAGATAGCTTATCTCAGTAAGAAAATGAAAATATTTGGCTCAGATAAGACTCAAAGTAAAGAGGAAATCTGCATTCAGACTGTCTCTGAGGCAGTGCTGGAACCAAAGCTTATTTGCATGAGAATGCAGGTGGATATTTATTATTGCTTTCTTCCAAGCAGGACAGATACCAGCAGCTACACTAGAGTTTTATGAACACAATGTGGTATTTCAAAAGCCATTTATTGTTTCCACCTATCCCTTTCTGGGAACTGAATTTAAAGGAAAGTATCAAAATGAAAAGCTGTTCCCATGAAAGAGAAGAGGAGCTTGCAAGGTGAGACTTGAACCAATATTTGTGAGGTTTAGATACATCCCCTGTCTCTATTACCAGCTAACTAAGTGAAGCTAGGTTTTCTTTATATTCTCTGTCTGTATAATATGGCAGTAGTGGCTTTTTATATTCTGCGTCTATATCTAGCATGAAAAAAAATCCAACTCAATCTTTACTGGACCTGCTGATTCTTTGAGTGTGTAAAACTTCACTTCTCCTCTAACTTGCAAGTTCCCGAGAATTTTTTTTTTTATTTTTGGGGGTTTTTTTGTTTTGGTTTTATTTGTTTGGTTGGGTTTTGTTTATCTCTTCTTTTGTTACAGTGATGCCTTTCACTAAGGAGATCCCGAACTGTTTTCATCATTTGGTCTGGTGGGCCAGAAAGTAGTGTTTCTAAACACATAGCAGCAGTATTAACAAGTTTTGGTACCCATAGAGAAGTTTCTGAATGTCCTAGCTGTATTGGGACACAGTAATTGAATCCTTCCTTTCATTATATCCACCAGCAAGATGTGAATCTACTTTTCCTCTTAGTCTTCCCAAGGAAGGGATTGTTGACATCAGAATGAAAAAGTTCAGACTGTTGTTCAAAAGAGGCAATTT
Organism: Pipra filicauda; assembly: GCF_003945595.2. Classification (NCBI taxonomy): domain Eukaryota; kingdom Metazoa; phylum Chordata; class Aves; order Passeriformes; family Pipridae; genus Pipra; species Pipra filicauda. The sequence goes on from NW_024104853.1 coordinate 129,100, forward strand.
CCTGCAGAAGAGAGTAAACCTTGGTAGAGGTCTTGCAGCTATCTTCTTCACCAAACAGCTAGTGTTAGAAAGATATGCTCTTAAAAGCCAGTAGTGACGAATGCCTTCCTGCCGTCTTCTGACACGAAGTCAAAAAAAATCCTCATTCACCACTTTCAGGACTTCCAGAAAACTGCTGAGAGTCACAAGCTGCCTCTCTGATGACAACTCACTAGTGTGATCGCATTCTTCTCACTGGCCACCTAAATAGAGAACAGTTCCAGTGACAATTTTAATTTTCAGCAAATCAGAGGAGTGAGGTTGAGTTCAACAGTTTTCTGATTCCTGCCTGGGAGAAATGTGTGTTTGTGATGCTTCTCAGGCAGAATTAGGAAATTAGGAAATTAGGAAAACTAAATCTATTGACAGCATACTTAACTTCCCTAGAGAAATTCTTCACATTAAGGAATTGTAGTGTCAGTAGCTGAAAAAATTACATAAAATCATAACATCTCACAAAAAATAGGGATTTGATCATGAAAATTCATACTCCAGAAGAACTTAGGAGGAATTCATTGTCAAATTGGAAGAACATGGATTGTAGAGTAAACACTTTTGAATTTGGTACTATGGAGCTGAAATCACAATCAGAAATGAACAAAACTCAGCGTGGTAAAAAGTACTATGCAAGGAAGGAATGAATGAAGGTGACAGTAAGAGTACTGTATGTATGCTGAAGGTATTGTGAATTATGAGGAATTCCTATTTTTTTCTTGACTTTCATTCATAGTCCTGCATATTCAATGACTTTTCTACTTATTTGTGTAAGGCACTGGCTTATTATATTAATTATTGACTCAGACCAACTCAAGTGTGTGTGTGTGGAGGAAGGGACAGTTGAATTTCATGAAGGTGAAATAGTGCCCTGCACCATACCCCAACCCTTTCAAGCCTCTTTACGCAGTCCCAGAGCAGCTGTCACTGGCACACTGGGAGCACTGCCCCTCACCTCACCCCAGAGCCGCAGTCCAGCCCCGGAGTGGTCAGTGGGCCAGAAGTCATGCTGGCAGGGTGGCCACAGGGAGCCAGAGTAGATAAAAACAAGGACATGCGTGGTTGTGGTCCTGCCATTTCCTGGGCTCCTTGTAGCTGCATCTATGCTGGATATGCCGTAATTCCCTCTTTTTCTTGCTCTTTCTTTATTTCTTCCTCTCCTAATCTCTTTTCTTGATATTTGGGTAACTTAAAGCTGAATGGGTTGGATTTTGCTGAGTTGTATAGGTTAGTACGTGCTGAGTCAATGCTTTGTGAAATGCTTTATTTCGGTTGAATATCGCCCTTTAAACTTTTGCCAAGTTCACTTATTTTCTAGTTTGTGAATAAAAGTGTGTTATTTGATCTCCTGAGAAATGTGCATCATGTCTTCTCCCTTGCGTCCTACGAAAGTATATAAAAAACTGAAGACTCTTTTAATAATCTGATGGGTGGATTTTTGGAGCCTTGTATATTTTTTTAAGTAAAACCCTTTCAATGAGCTTGTAGCTCAAACCTGCGGTCTTACAATTTATTAGTAAAGGGAATCTTCTGAGCTTCTTGTATCTGTCAAATTTAAACCCATGTTTTCACCATGTTTGTTTGTTTGTTTTCAACAAAGTTGAATGTTGTTAAATAAATTAAGGCATTTCCCATTTTTAAGAAATCTTATAAACAGATACAATGTAAAGATACAGAGGCTCAGTAAGGATCTCAATTCACTTTTTATCTGTTTCACTGGTGTAACTGGTGCCATTTCATTTTTAAGATGTATCATATTCATCCTTTTATGTTTTTTTCTTTATCTCTGCTGCAAATAGTTGAAGAAGAAATTAATTGATTCTCTTTCTAGTCTCATCCCAACAGTCCCACTCCGCTTTAAAAATTGTATATTGTAATAATCAACTAGCAATGTAGGATGTTACGTTGCATTTTCTTCCAAAGTCTTGTGTAGCAGGAAAGCATTTCATAAGCAGTCAGTAATAATCAGTTAAACAAGATGTAGGCACCTACCAGTGACAACCATATATTTTATTAAGCATATGAAGTATCACAGTAATTTGCATATTTACTAATCTGTTATGGTACAAATTCATACCAACCACAGTCAAAAGATCACAGAGGGATTAAGAAAAACCTAATTTCAAGACTTAAGAGAGGATAAATCCAAATCACACGTACCACATAAAATAACAGCTTAATAAAACACGAATATCTTCTACAATCATGTTACGAAGTTTCTTTTACACTTGTTCAGCAAATGATCATTTTTCAGTAGCAGTTCTATGGTGTGAGCAGTACATGAAAATGCATTTTCATTCTTTCTCTATGCAATTCTATCCAGTATTAATCATTGATTGAACTTCAGGTTATTCAGACCATCATGAAAGGAAGACCTGATCCACGCCGGGAGTTTGTTGTACAGTTCACAGAATTAAAAGCCTATATTTTGTTAAATTGAAGATAGTAAAAATTAGCAGCCCTTACCAGTGTAAGAACTCTTTGCCTATTGATCTATTCACTGGGTAATATGATATTCAGCCCAAAACCTACCTTTTAACAATAGGCATGATTAGTTGATAAGGAATATCAAGTTGGTTTTAATTTTTCAAATGCCTGCTTTAAGATAACTCTCGGGCTTAAAAATCTGGGGCATCATTGGTCTCTATGGTTGTTCTAAGGGCTGTTACTTTCTATTGTTCAATGATTACTTTAATGAGTAATGCATAATAAAGCAGTTCATGCAGTGTGAATTTATAGGTTTCTCCCAGGTCTTTTGCCTTAAAAACAAATTTGAATGACTACCTCTCCCGCTGTAGACTAAGCATCCGTGTGAAATCTAGGGAAATATAAGATACTGTGTTACATTCTGGATGTCAAATGCAGTAGAATTTATCTTCCAAAGCTCTGTGAACCTCAGCACTAGAGCTGTTTTTTTCCATGTGTCAGAACTTGTTTATTTTCTCCTTCAAAAAGCAGTTTCTTTTCACTGGTCCTGCAACCAGAGAAGGAGGTATAGACAACAGTAATACATTGACACCTCTGCCAGTGCCTAGAACATCATGGATGCTTCAGATATGCATGGCACAGACTTGCCCAGTATTATAGTACCAAGACACAGAAGTCTGAGTTCCTTGTCCATACTAGAGAGAATTCAAATCTGTACCCATATTCAGTTAACTTCATCAGTTATGCAGTCATAATATAAAAAAGGGGCTAGTCTCTCATGCATAAACTTTCTAACTGTTAAAATTGATTTCATCAGAAAATAAGCAAGTTATTCCAATCAACGTGGCACTGTCTTTGAAATGAGGAACTGGTTCATTCCTGGACCATTTAAAGTATTTTTCATATAAAACATATGCAGTTAGCCTTTGGAGTCTTTATTCTTTTCAACTGCATCCCTACAAACATCCATGATGTCTACTTCATATATTGTACACTGAAATAACATTAAAGAATTGCTTTCATTCAGGACAATTGGCTACAAATGAAAGTCACAAACCCTAATCATGAACAACTGTCATATGTCTCCTAGCCCAGTAAGCAAACAATGGATGCTCTAGAAAGAGTAGGACAGGAAAAATATGTCATGATACTTTCAGAAATATATTACTAGCATAGCAAATCTGAGCAAGAGATAGCACCTTTTTATGGAACAAGCATGAGTGGATTTATCTTACATGAATTTTCCACTTGTTCTTAAAACGCGTGTAAAATTTTAACACCCTCAACATCCTGAAACAACGAATTCAGTATTTAATTACATGTTGTGTGAAGTATCCCCTTTTTCCTTTGAATGTTTTTGATGACTGCCAGTTTCGGTATTAAGAAAAAGAATGAGCAAGTGTGCCTTAACCTCCTTCTCCAGAATTCTCCCAGTTTTGTAAATTTGTGTCATACATCTCTCTATATACTTGCTTTCCATGCTGAGGAGTCTCAGACTATTGAATTGCTACTTGTACAGAAGATGTACGCTTGATCATCCCACATAATACTCTCTGTATTCTGACAGTTTTAATATATCTCCTTTCAGGTGTGAAGAACTTGCAGGTCTTCCTGATGCATTCCAGATTCCTTTGGGTTTAAATAGGGACATAGTATTTTCTGTTATGTTCTTTTTTTCCCCACAGTTCTTTTCTTTTTTTTTTTTCCACAGATAATGACTAATAAGCCAACATTTTCTTAGAGATATTTGCCATAATTTAATAAGCATCCAAAGTTCAGGACCCATTGTTATGATATAAAACAAGAAATGTTTTCCCCATGCATATCAGTTTGCATACATCAACAGTGGATTTCAGTTTCCATTTTATTATCCTGTAGCTCAGTGTGGATATCTTTCAGAAATTCCCAATTTGTTGGCTATTCTTTTTTGTTAGTATGAACAACTTAATATTAGCAAACATTTGTCATTTTCACGACTGTAACTCACCATTTGCACACCACAATTATGAATTTCTGGGACACCCAACAACTGTCCATATGGCTCTCTGGTGTGAAAATTTGCCATTTATTCCTATCCTTCCTTCCCTCTCTCCATTCATGATGTGTTTTCTCCAATGACTCTTGGACTCTGCCTTTGTAGAAAAACAAAGCCTGTGGCTTATTTGACACTTCATAAACCCTGCATTTGCTGTTGCTACATAGCTTTCTATAGAACCAAAAAGCATAACTTACTCCATGTGCCATTTTGCAGTTGACCCATTTTGGTGACTTTGAATCCTTTTGAGCTGAAGTGATCTTGAACTTAGGTTTCCTTCAGAGGTTCTGAGAAGAGTACTTTCCTCCATGGCTAGTGCCAGTGACAACATCATATAAGCACCAATTCTTTAAACAAAAGAGTTACATACTTAAATATGTCCAGGATAGGGGCCTGTAGTCAGTAATTGTTTTGTCTTTAGTGTGAAATGTCTAAAATTAAACCTGGTTTATCTAACTAAAGCTGGTTAATCTAATCATATGTCCCACAAAACTCCAGAAGCCAAAGTGAAACTTTGCTTTCCAAAACCAAAACTATTATAGATTTCAAGCACTTGCAGGGATATTTTAAAATAAAATCTTAAAATAAAGAGGAAAATCTGATCCCACGAGAGCAGCAGCAAAATTCCAAGCAGATTTACCGTATGAATTTCTATCCAGAGAGACTTCAGGATTGGATCAATGGAGTCCAGATTTTCAGTTATGAGACTGGTTGTTATATTATAGCAGGTACCACTGAGATCAGAACATAGCCACTGAAACATTGCTGTCACATTTAGACCATAAACCACACTAATCTTAAGATCCTTACAGCATTTGCTTTTCTATCTTGAGTTGCACACTCCATAAGCTTAAAATACACAAAGCAATGCCTTGTTTAGGGATGGTTTCCCATAAGTAGAAATAACAATCACTATATTACCTAGTCAAAATAAACCAGAAGCATACGAGGGGGAGATCTATGCCTTTTCTAAGCCTCCATTCCTCTAACACTAACTTTTGCTTCACTATCTTTGGTAGTGTGATGATATGAAGAGTAAACTTCCATCCATTTCTTCTGTTTACAATCACCCTGACTGCACCCCCTCAGGAAAGACTGAGCTGTGTTTTCTGTGCAGAACACATGAGCAGTTTAATCTGAAGGCAACCTGTTTCTGCATGAGGTGTTTCAGTACAGCAGATAGACAAAATCTAATAGTTATCACAAGAATGTTGCCCTGTTTCATTTGACAAGTGAAAAATGTTACCCTTCACCGGTTTACACCTGCTTTTCAAATTGGAGGAAAGAGTACTATTTAATTTCTCTACATCCTGTACCATCATCTGGTTTTAAACAGCATTGGGATTGGCTTTGTTTGTATATTGGGATTTTTGGTTACTGGTGCAAAATTTGTGTAGCATTGCAAAGGCTATGTTTAGAGATGAAATACGTAAGAATAAAGAAAAATAGGCATATAAACAAGTTAGAAAATTCTAGTCAAATAGTTAAGTTTCCCTTCCCCTCTGACAGTCTCAAATTAGCAGGTTCTAACCCTCTGTAATCTTCATCGTACTAGCTGCAGAAAATAGCACCGTCTTTCGGTCATGCGGAGTGTAGGCCACTAACTCGGGAGTCACACTAAACCCTCTGGGCGAGTCACCTGTGGCCTAAACTCCCATTCCCCAAAGACCTTATGGTGAGGAAAACCTGCTGCACACAGAGCCCGTGTAGGCAAATCGCTGGGAATCTCACAAAATCGCTGGGTACTTCACCGTCCCCGTGCGTCCCTCCGGGCGATGGGCGAGGGCTCGACCCTCAACCCCGTCTCGCCTCCAACCAGAGACCTTCTCCCGTTGCGATAGCCCCTGCGCCAGGGGTTGTTATCGTGACACCTGCCCCTATTGCCCTGCCGCCGCCCGCCCCTAACCGGGGCCAAAAAGCGGCGGGGACCTCCTGCTTACCGCCCGCCGCGGTACCCAGATACCCGGACTGGCCTCCTCACGCCAAAAAAAGTTTTGCCGCGATGAAATTTAGACGATTCAGAACCTTAAAACTAACCAGAATCCTCTGACTAATTCCCAGGAAGATTACTTCTTCTGCTTCGGGTTCCTCATCAATTTTGCCCATTAGACCAATGTGAGGGGAAAATGCAGATTCCTTCCTTGGAGCACTACACAACAGTCACATCAAAAGCAGTGGAATATGCTTAAATACATATAGAACTAATGTAGTAGTGTTATTCACGATTTTTTGGAGGGTTGCTTTCTCTATAAGCAACTTGCTTTTAGCAGCAGAAATATCTACTTGGATTCCTGCCTAAGATGAAAGACAGAAAGAAAATGTGAAGTACCTTTTCTTTTTCCTTTGTCTTATTTTTTTAATAATTTGTTTTGGCTTAATATATCTGGTTGCAATACTTTGGAGGCAATTCACCTTCCAGACAGATTCACAAATCGTGATACCGATCCGTGTCTCATTAGTAATATTTTTTCAGCGCTAGGAATTCTATAATTTTTGAAATTCAGGTGAAAAGACGTCCCCTCACCCCTCCATACCCCTGCCAGAGCAGAGAGCACAACTGGAAATTCAATAGTTGTTGAATTTCAAGTGGTCAAACAGACCCCACGAATGTGCGTGGGGGAAACCTTTGACAGCCGGTACTTGAGGCCAAACAGGTTTGCTTTTCATAGCAAGTTTCTCTGTCTAGAGGTCCACTAAGAACGGCCGATCTGTCACGTGATACCTTTTCCCAAGGGTGAGGACAGCGACCTGGAGTCTCGGACCACAGTAGGTGCGAGGCATGAGGGGATAATACCGAGAAAGCAGGTCGGATCCAGCACCCACTGAAACCAGTGACAAAACTAACCTGCCTTCCCGATCCTGCTATCGAGATCCGAGCCGGTGCCCTGTCCTCATCCCGAGCGCCGGTGCTTTGCCTGTGAGCTGCGGGCAGCGGCGAGTCAAAGTGCCTCTGTAGCAGGTGATTTACCTGTAAAAGTTTTCTTTCCCTTTCCTCCCCTTGCCTTGCCGCGGAGAAAACTTGTGGGTGCTTCTGTTAGTTTGTGGTGACGGAGCGCAGACTTGTGCTACGAACACAGCACATACTTAACCAATGTGAAAGGCCAGCATTTAAAATAACAGTACCAGCAATTGGCTTTAATGAGCATTGGTGTACAGCAGGGCAGACAGGGTACGGCAGCAATCACTCACAAATCAGTCGGGACTCATCAGCTAGCGCATCCCTCTCTGACTTCTGATGCCTCTGCTTACACAGACCTCTCGTGTGTTGGAAGGTTGCTTTCATTAAACTGCTTTGCCCAAATAATTTTTAACCATTTTTCCATTGTCTTCCTCCACTTTCCCCCACCTCTTTCACTCTCCGCCCCCACCTCCACCCGCAGGTTTTTGTGTTCAGATTCACGAGGAAGAAACGTCAAGCAACACATATAAAATAGTGGTGTCCGTGAGAGGTGAAAGGTGATCTGAAAAGCACAATCTACGAATCGCCGGGCTGGTTTTATTTTAATGAGAAACTAGGGAACTCGGACACTCACACACGGCTTGAGAGGCCGGGTCACGCTTCAGTCCCTCCTAAGGTACTATAGAACAGACTATGACAGTGTGAAGGGGAAGGGTAGGTGGTCGTTAGTTAAAGGAACTCTTCGCCGTCAGTGCCATTGTCACTTAAATTCTCGCTTCTTAGTCGAGCTATTTAAAGCTTATTCTTTAAACAGCGAGCATTACATGACCTGGGACCCTGCAGCTCTCCAGGGTCCAAGGCTTTGCCCACCTCTTTCGGAGCAAGATCTACGGGACGGCGGGGCAGAGTTTTCCCGTCCGTCGTGGAAGAGGGAGAAGCAGATTTCAGCAGGGGCTTTATCCTTCTGCTCCCCCCAGCCGCCGGCAGATTGCAGCCCCTCTCCCCCCGAGCACGGCTTTTGTGGGACTTCCGGGATGGCCGCCCCGGGAGAGGGGCTCAGCGGGTAGCCCAGGCTGCATGGCTTCAGGCTGATGGGGTGTCGAGGAGACCTTCCCTCTCTGTCCTTTCCTCGAAGCCAGCCCCTTTGACCCCAGCTATGATTTTTCACGCCACCTCTCCGCTACTAATGACATTTAGCGATTGACGATAAAAGCTCTTACCTGCGATCTAGCTCTCAAATAATCTGATTGTACACGGTAAAAATACAGACACCAGCAGGGGTATAGTCATAAGATCGATCGGGTTTCCGTGCCGCATGCATGCTCTGAAGCCCCGCGTCCTTTCCTCTGGGAGCCTGGGGACCTCTCTCCCCCTCGACCCCCTGCTCTTTAGGAGTGCACCAGGACGGAGTGGAGGGAGCCCTTGCCCTCGGGGTTGTTGCTCGCGGCCTGTTCCAACAACGAAGCAGCGGCCGGGGAAGCAGCAGGGCAGATCTGCGAGGCAGAGACCGTCAGAGCAGGGATGGCCGAGGCAGTGGACATTGCCGGCGCCGGCTTGATGGGCACCGGGACAGCCGGCATGGTCTGTGCCGGCGGGTGGCAGAGCGCCTTCATGGGCACGCCGAAGGGTCCGTAGTCAGGGGACACGGGTACACTGGTCACGGAGTCCATCACCCCCACGTGTGGCCACACGGAGCTCACCACGCCGCTGAGCTGGCTGGGCACCGGGTAGCCCAGGTGGTGCATCACCGAGGCCAGCGGCAGCCCACCGGCCTGCAGTACACCCTTGTAATCTCTGCCGATGATATTCTCGATGGCGAAGGGATGCTTGAAGCCCGAGGGCTGGCTGCTCCCGTAGGGCGAAAACTGCGGTAGCCTCCCCACCGCTGCAGCTGCCGCGGCTGCGGCCACGGCCGCCTCGGAGCTTGCCAGCCCCGGTACCTTGCCCGAGGGAGGCGGCGGTGGCGGCGGGTGCGGATGGAAGTAGTGCACCATGTGCGGGGTGGGCGCCGGGGGCTTGCCGGGACCGCCGCTGCCCGTCCCGCTGCCGCCGCCGCCAGGCAGGTGGTGCTCGGGGCGCAGGACCTTGAAGCGCTTGCGGCGGCGGAGGAAGCTGCCGTTCTCAAACATGTCCCCACAGTCCGGATGCAGCGCCCAGAAGCTGCCCTTGCCCGGCTGGTCGGGTCGCCGCGGGATCTTGATGAAGCAGTCGTTGAAGGAGAGGTTGTGACGGAGGGAGTTCTGCCAGCGCTGGGTATGCTCCCGGTAGTAGGGGAATCGCTCCATTATGAACTTGTAGATGTCGCTCAGGGGCAGCATCTTCTCGGCCGAGTGCTGGATGGCCATGGCCGTCAGGGAGATGTAAGAGTAAGGCGGCTTTTGGTCGCTGTACGAACTCTTCCCCGGCCTGGGCATCGCCGCCCCGCCACAGTCCTCCCGCGGCCGCACGATCCCACCGCGCCAAGGCGGGTACCACTAAGTGTCGTGCACGGCGGACTCGGGATGCGGGGAACGGCGCTGCTCTGCCCAGTCACCGTTTCTACATCCTGGGCGCCACCTCCACGGGCCACAGGCGATCGTGACCGCCTCGCAGCCGGCCGGCGGGCTCGCACACGGCTCCTTCCAGCAGCCTCACCCCGCGGGATGCGCTTGCCTCGCCGCGCCGCTGCCTGCGGGAGACACAGCTGCTGCCCAGGCCGCGGAGTCTCAGGGGCTACGGGGCCGAGCCCGGTCCCTGCCCCCGCTGGCGTCCCCGCTTTCCTCCTGGAGGCCACTGAGCCTCCTGGACTTCCCCACTGCTGCCTGACACACTCTACTGGAGTTGGTGCTCCTCAGACATGAGCATGAAATTACCCCGGACCTCTACAGAGATGCGGAGGAAGGAAATATAAATGTCCCTCTCACCGCTCAGTCCGGTGAAAAGTTTGCGGCGGAGGCCAGCGCCAGGAGCCGTCAGGGAGAGGAGGCGAGCGAGGCGGCGGCCGTGGCTGTGGCGGGGCTTGCGCGCTCCAGCGCAGTTTTGTAATGGTGCCCGAGACGGGAGACCCTCGCAGCTCCTGCTCTCTTGCTATCACATGACAGACGCACGGGGACTTGGCGTCTCATGGAAGAGGAGCGAGAAGAGGCTCCCGGCTCCCCCTTCACTCACACCTTCTCAGCAGGGCGAGGTGGAGCCCAGGGGAAGAGAAAAACTCCATGTGAGACCGAGATCTGCTTTCAAAACACAGGGCAGGGAACAGCGGCCCAGGCAGGGAAGATTCCTCCTCCCCCCTCTGCCACCTCAGCTTCCCCACTACTGCCCCTTTCGCAGCCCCCCTATTATCCACTTTCCTCCTTTTGGCCCCTCGCTCCCGCACAGCCCGGCTTCCAGCAGTAGGCGTGAAGGGCCTTCAAGAGCACCGCACCACCAGGAGGTGGAAAACGGTAAGAGGTCTTTCCTCCTCCCTGGGGCTAGCGTGCCAAGCACCCCAGGGAAGCGGCCCTCGAGCTAGCCCCGCGTGACAGCAAGCGGGAAATACAGGCCCCTTGGAGTAATCTTTTATCATTCCTGTCATTATGTTTAAGAAGTTACTCAGAGACTTGCAGATAAACAAGAGAAATGCAAAAAAATCCTACTCTGTCCTCTCCGAGTCGTTAAGGTCAACTCCTGCTACTCGCCGCGACGCGGCTCATAGAAAACGTGGAAAGAACCAGCCGAAGCATCATCTGCATGCTTCGAGACGGGCTACTTAGCGCCAGATCGGCTCATTAGTAGGAATCAACGACAGTGCAACAAACGTACTGCATTATAGAGGTAGGCTGTAGATTTGAGAGAGAAATAGGAAAGCCTACTCTCTTAGCTGCTGCTAGAGTTGAAAGAGACCCTGCTCAACGTAAGCACCTACCAGAGCTCAATTAGCGAGATGCTGGAAGAGTTACCTGCGTTTAAATTATTAGTCCCACTTTTATTGGCTAAATAAACAAATAGGTTGAAGGCTCTTTCAACCTATATGTGTGTGTGTGTGTGTGTGTATGTATATATGTATATATGTATGTATGTATATATATGTAAGAGCTTTTTTGAGCCCACCCTTCCAGACTGGTGCAGCGGGTCAGACTCCACGGGTGTCTGTCCCGCGCAGGTAGAGGCGGCTGCAGCAGCGCTGGGGCAGAACCCAGCCGGTCGTGCCGCCTGCGCTCCGCTCTCGCCGTCGGGGGAGTTGGTTTGAGCATCAGACTTGGTTGTCTGTCTCCGAGTGAGGCGTTGCAGGTAGCGAAGAGGAAGAGTGAGAGAAACCAAAAAGAAAACGCGTTTGAATGTCTGCTTATACTCTCTGCTAGGGGGTCGAAGGAAAACATTAATTTAAAACCCTCCTTCAAATAATGTGTATTTAGCAGTATTATACCTGATCAAGGTCAGTCAAATGAAGAGCGTAATCAAAGGTAAAGGATCAGAATAAGTAGCCGCGATTTTGAAAACCAAGTTTTGCCTGAAAGCAAGTGCTTAAAAAAACGTTTCAGATTATTGTTCAAAGCATTCACTGTCCCTCTGAGAAACTAGGAGACACGCTGGCAGCAACATTTACCTCTAGCACCTTGGGATGCGTCTCCCGTATTGCCAGAACGGCGAGAGCCGACATTCCGACATCTTACCTGATGCATCTGTACATTTCCCCAAAAATGTTTTACTCGTGTTTTACCGATTAATCCTATCCTAACTGATTAAAACCCCTGCTTCTATCCTCAGAGTCTAAGTCCTGGATCTTAAAGTCATTGTCTGCCTCACCTCACCAGTTAGTAATCCGGCGTTTTACCCCCGTACGGCAAGTGTGAGGGTTTAGCCTGGTCCTTTCGCACATTAACATCGCTGTGCACCCGGATTTTATTTTTCACGGGAGAACCGACCTAGACCAGAAGACCGGTGAGACCCGAAATGCACTGTTTACATTTTTTCTTCTCCCAACCCTTCCCAAACGCGGCCGCTCTCAGGGGCAGTGGTGACTCTCTCTTTCGCCGGGAAGGTATAGTGGAGGCTGGGAAGGAAGGACCAGTGTCGCCCGGAGCTACCTGGGCACCATCCTCCGGCGGGCACCGCTGCGGGAAACCCGAGGCTGCGTGCCTCCAGCTCTGCGCTCCCGTCAGCCTCCAAGGTGGGACTTCTGCTAAGCAAGAGGATGTCGAGGCAAGCCCGCGATTAACGGGAGCCCTTCCCAAGCTATCAGAAAAGTGCTTTCATGCACGGGCTAGTTGCTGGTCAGTTAGTATGCGCTTTTATGGGGCAACGACACTGCGGGGCTGCGGTCCACCCAGCTATTTGCGAAAGCGAGACCTATTTCTTGAAGCCTCTGAGACAATTCATCAAAAGAAAACACCTCAGGGTATTCGGTCTGACATCAACCAGGCCAGTTCAGATTTCAAGGGGGTAACGTTGTACAAATGATACACTGCTGGTAGTCACCCTGGGTTACTCCAGTTATCTCTACAACCCTCCCGACGTGGAAACATGGTTTCTCGGGCTTTTTTTTTTTTTTTTTTTTTTTTTTCCAATCAGGAAGTCACTATAAAGTTTTGCTCTCGGGAAGTTACTTCTCTTCCCACTCCTCAGACGCCTTCAATTCACGGGCAAAGCTCTACCCTTGGAAGATGGCCGTGACGTTGGTGGAGTGACTATCACCTTTATCTGTCTTGCTTCGCATGTCTGGCGCTACATTAGGCATACCTGACTTCTAGTTTTGCCGCAGTCTCCCTGCCTTAGTAAGGTTAAGTTAAAGAGGGTTTTGTTGACATAGGGTAAAAAAAAGCTTCATTTGTCAAGGGCTGCACCACTGAGGAAAAATTAGTCGAGCTGCATTTGGTGGACGGCCAGCTTCAAAACAGCGTTTGGTAAGAGTCAAGCTATGCTCTCTCCTTGACGGGAGAGGTATCTTCGGGCAGGGAAAATGCCTTCACCTCCAGCCTCCTCCTTCAAGCCTTTAGCTCAAGGTCCACGGGTTTCATTGGAGGATTGGCTCTGCTCTTGCATTGAGACA